>NW_024070192.1:6594924-6822011 GCF_014754425.2 Oryx dammah | reverse complement strand
GGCGGGGGTAGGTGTGTGGTGAGGGGGCTTGAGGTCTGCTGCGAGCAGAGCCAGGACGGGAACGCTGTATCTTTTAGGACAAAGTGGCCAGTGTGTATGAAGCCCCAGGCTTTTTCCTAGACTTGGAGCCCATCCCTGGAGCCTTGGAAGCCTTGCGAGAGATGAATGAAATGCAGGAGTGAGGAAGGGCGGCGAGGGAGTGGGGGCTGGGGGGGCAGGGGCGGGCACCACCGCGTCTAATCGTGCCCCCTCCTGGCAGCACCCAGGTCTTCATCTGCACCACCCCTCTGATGAATTATGACCCCTGTGTGCCCGAGAAGGTGCGGCTGCCCCAGCGCTCCACAGGCAAACTTAGCTTCCTAAGTTCTGATTTGTTAAAAGAAACCATGGGGGACTTCCCTGGCAGTTCAGCGGTTAAGACTCTGGGCTCTCAATACAAGGGGATACGGGTTCAGTCCCTGGTCTGGCAACTGAGATCCCACATGCTGTATGGCCCAGCCAAAAAAAAAAAAAAAAACCAACACACCAGCAGAAACAGAAAGTTTGGCCGGGGGGTGGGGGGGTTGTGGAGGGGTGTCTCTCACAAGCTGTAGACCCTCCCTCACACCTACTGGCCCTGAGTTCAGGGGCCTATCTTGCCCTACTGACCCTGTGCCCACCTCACAGTACCGCTGGGTGGAGAAGCACCTGGGACCCCAGTTTGTGGAGCGCATTATCTTGACGAGGGACAAGACCGTGATCTCAGGGGACCTACTCATTGATGACAAGGAGGTCATTAAAGGTGGGGAGCCTTTCTCCTTAGCAGCCTCCAGGCATCTGGCCTGCTGGGATTAGGGGGAGGGAGTACAGATAACCAGATTAGGGACTTCGGGTTCCCTGTCTCCGCCTCCCAGGCCAAGAGGAGACCCCCAGCTGGGAGCACATCCTGTTCACCTGCTGCCACAACCAGCACCTGGCCCTGAGCCCACCTCGGAGACGGCTGAGCTCCTGGAGCGACAACTGGAGGGAGATTATAGACAGCAAGCGGAGAGCCCTGCCACTGGACCTGGGCGGCCTGGAGCTGCCCCAGCAATGAGGCCGCAGACAGCGGCTGGAGGAGGGCGAGGCAGACGGGCAGGGAAGCCAGGCAGGACCGGGTCCCCATGCAGCCTGGCAGCGGTGACCCCTCAGCACCGTGCTGGCCAGAAACGCGCTGGGAGAACACGCACCTTTTAAATAAAACACTTCGGCTCACTGCTCTCTTAAGGCCTTTTATTTGGGAAAGGGAAGGGCCAGGACCCTCCGGAGGGTAGTGAGAATACAGGCCGACGAGGAGGCCTTCCCCTCCCTCTCTCTGGGCTCCTTTAGTCCATTAGTCCCATAATCCGCCCACCTCCAGGTCCACCTGGACACCGTTCCTCTCGGAGCCGCCTTTCCTTGGTCATGTAAGAGGTCAAGCTTAAGCGGGGCCAGGACTTTCCCCTGCTCCTGAACCCCAGCTTTCCACAGGGGCCCACACCCCTTCCTCCATGCTGAGCGGTGTACCCTGGACTCTGGGCCCTGCGCTGTATGTCAGCATCTGGTCCCCTCTCCCTTCAGCAGGCCTCTTACTTGCATCCCTGAGGCCCGCCTGAGCCCCAGACGTGCTTCCAGGCACAGCACCCCACCTCACTAACCCTGATGGCAGAGAAGGCGGGCCAGGGCTTCCAAGCAGGGACCGTGGGGAGGAGACACCACTCAGAGTCCGTGCCTGTCCTCTGATGTGTCACCACCCTCATGGCCACGGTAACAGTCACTGGGCTGGACTCTCAACAGCACGGGGCGTGCTCCGGTCTTTGAGGCGCCCTACCGTGGCGTCTGGCTGACAGGTCTGTGCGGGTCAACAGTTAAGCCAGAGAGTTCTCAGGGGCAGCATCCGCCAGGCCGAACGCCCAGCCTGGAGAGCTTGTGGGGCAGGTACCCAGCCTCCACAGACGAGGGCACAACACCGCCCTCAGCTTCCCGGAGCCATGATATACTTTGAACAACAAGGCTTCTCATTTCTTTATCTCAAAATGACTCCAGACACCTCTGTTAGGGGAAAATGCTTCCTTCCTCAAGCTCAGGCAATTCCAAGCTCCAGGCCCAACTGTTCCTCAGGAGAAACACCTTCTGCGAAGCCTCCGAGTCCAGGGACCACCAGGGTGAGACCCGGCGGGGGTGGGCCAGCACGAGGGCCTCTCAACGAGGTTGAGAGCAGCGGCCCGTGAAAACGGCAGCATCTTCAACTTCCCCATCCACGCGTCTCAAGGCCTGGCTTCCTGAGTCTGGGCCTTTCATCACAGTGCAAATACCTGCCATGCCGAGAAAACGCACTTTGAAAAGGGCCAAGCGCGCGCCGTTACCGGAGGGCGCGCTGCCGCCACCTCTCCCGGAGCCCCACCAGGGTTTCAGTCTCGCCCAGAGGGCAGCGGGTCAGGGCTGCTGTGGGGCCTCCGTCCTCGGCAGGGGGATCCCCAGGGCGGCATCCGCTTGCCAGCTGCGGGCCTCAGCCACCTGGCTGGGGGAGCAGAAGTCTTCCAGGAAGATCTGGGCCAGGTTTCGGAGCCGGGCGCTGGCCGACAGGGAGAAGCGCAGCATGCACTGGACCACGGGCCGGGCCGTCAGCTCGGGGTGGCGGCGCGCGCCGGGCGCGCCCAGGCCCATGAGCGTGGTCACGGCGGACAGCACGGTCTCCTCGCTGGGGCTGGACAAGCAGTTGACGATGAGGGGGATGCCCCCCGCCTGCAGGATGTGTTCCCTGTTGGCCCTATCGGCACACAGGTTGCAGAGGCCGCCTGGGGAAGAGCAAGCGGACTCAGGCCTCAGCCCTGGGCCTCCTCCGCCCTCTCCCCACGAAGTCCCAGGGAAGGGCCGGGCCCCTGAGAAGCTGGCCCGGGGACAAGGGACCAGAAGCGCACCGGATCTCCAGCCCTCCCTTTCAAGGTTCCAGGCAGGCCTGCCTGCCACGGCCCAGCCTTCTGGAGTTGGGCACTGAACCTTGTCCCTCTCGGTTCAGCCAGTTCAGTGCTTTCAGGGAACTCTCTGGTGGTCCGAGGTTAGGGCTCCACGCCTTCCCTGCTGAGGGCCTGGTTCAGTCCCTGGCTGGGGAACTAAGATCCCACAAGATGTGGCATGACCACAATACATATATGCACACATGCACATATATGCACACAGATACATACACGCACACATATGTAAGGTGATTGTTTCACAGGTGTACATACGTCAAAACGTATCAAGCTGCCCCCTTTACTTACGTAAAGTTTATCACGTCAGTTATACCGCAATAAAACTGTCAAGAAAGCAAAGTATAAAGCATCTCAATCCTACCACCCATTTAATATTTGCTTTTCATCCCACAATATTTAAATATTTGACTCCATATACTTGACAACAATGTGATCCTCTGCTTACTGTTTTGTAAGCCAGTTGCTTTTATTTAACCATGTCCTGTGAACACCTCTCCACGCCAATACATCTACAATCATGGCATCATTTAACAGCCATGCAGTCCAGCCTTTTACCATTTTATGGATATAACACAATTAAGAGGTTAAATATCATCCACTGCCACCACCACCCCGCCCCCAACCCATCACTGTTGCTAGGATTCTGGGGGAAAAGAGAAAAGGACAGAGTGAAGAGACCTGTGGTTCTGGATCGAAGAGCCCACCACCGCTCACGTAGTGTGGCCAGACCTTGTACTCTCCCGTCAGCCCAGAGCCCTGGGTGTGGGAAGCTGACTTCTTGTGGCTCCTGGGTGAGCTTCCTGCCGTCAGGGCACCCCTACCCTTGGGTTCCTACTCCAAACAGAAGACCAGCTTCTAGTTTATTTGCATAACACCGCGCCCAGCCCCGCGCAGCCAATGAGGAGTGACTGACAGCCCACCCACTTCACCTGCGTCTCTAGAAACTGGGAGAGGCTCTGGCTTCTTGCAGCCTCAAATCCAATCCGGACATCTTTCCCAGCAAGAGGGGACAGGCGCAGCGAGGTAGGGGGCAGGGCTGGTGAAGACCTCCTCCTCCTCCAGGCTCAGCCACCTGCTCCTGAGCAGTACCTGGGTCAGTTTGGGTCCCGCTGAAGGGAAGCTCATAAAGGTTCCATCCACTCAACCTCCAGGGACTTCCCACTGCACCTGGAATAAAGTTCACACTCCCTTCTAGGATCTTCACATGTTGCCACCCTCTTGTTTTTTTTCTGTTCTTTTTTCTTTCATTGGCCATGCTATGTGGCATGCAGGATCTTAAGTGCCTAAGCAGAGATTGAACCATGCCCCCCATGCAGTGGAAGCTCTCACCACTGGACCACCAGGGAAGTCCTGACACGCTCTTGCCGGTAACCAGCACGTCACTGCTCCCTGGACAGTGAGGTTTTCCTGGACCACCACGTAAGCCACACCCTGCCACATCCAGGCCCTTCCCTCATCACCTTGTTTCATTCTCTTCGCATGCTTAGAACTTAGACGGATCCCCATGGCTTTTTCTTGCTCGCTGACTGCTGAGCCCCACTAGAAGGATACACTCCCAGAGGTCAAGACCCAGGCTGTCTTATTCCCACCACGTCCAGGGTGCCTGGTACAGGGCGCGCTCTACAAACATTTGTTAGAAGGACTGTAAAGTGGCGAGCAGCAGGAAATGGCTGCACTGCACAGGGGTGGGAGGCTGGACCGGACGGCTCCCCGAGACCCTGCCCACCTGGGCCATCTGCAGTTCTGGGGTCTCACCGACAGGGGGCCTCTGAGGGGCGGCCCCAGGGGAGGCACTGATGCAGGGTCCCTGCCCACCTCTCAGGTCACTCCAGTGGAGGAGCCCTTAGCACAGCCTGGGGCCTCCCTTCCCACCACCCTCTTTACTTGCGGTCTGTCCCCATCACTGGGCACCACACGGTAGTCATTTACCTCTGAATCCTGGGGGCCTGTAACTGTGCATTCTTGCTGGGCACAAACATGCTGGGCACATAAGTGAACCCCACGGAGCAAGAGTCACCACCACACCCACTTGCCAAAAAGAAGCTGAGGCCATTGAGTAACTTGTCCAAAGTCTTAGAAGATGGGGAGCCCGCTGCCACTCCCGGGATAAAGGGTGTCCCTGTAGAAGCCACGAGAACAACTAATCCTATCATGGGCGGACACCAGGCTCAGCCTGGCATGGGGACAAGTGGAAACACTCCCACAGGACCCCGGCTTCTCGCATACATTGGCACCATCTCTTCTGAGCTCCGAGTGGAACTGCAGCCTCCTACCCACACTGCGGACTCAGCTCAGGGGTAGAGGACAGGACTTATCTCTGCCCTCAAGGGTGATACCTTGAAAAGCCCAAGTCACTCTCCGAGCTGGTGAGTCATCATCGTGCCCAAGTGTGCCTGGGCAGGGCTCTGCCACTCGGGATAATCAGAGGGCATCTGCAGGAGAATGGGCACGGGAGGCGGCCTCCCAACAGCCAACCACACCTGCTCCCCATTTACAGGCCTGGGAAGCCTCCAGGGATGGATCAGGGGGCTGCCAGCACTCACCGGCTGCTGAGTCCCCACCCCAGGCAGGGAATTCTTCAGGCCCCTCGGCCTTGCTGGCAGCGACCGTGGAAGATGAAAAAGAGCAGTGAAAGCCTGGAAAGAGAAGGGCTTCAGGGATTAAAAAGGCTGAGCAGGAGTGCCCGAGAAGGAGCCAAAAGACCCCCAAAGAGCGGAAGAGAAGCCGCAGCTGCTGTGAATTTTCCTCGGAGCCCACCTCTGTGCACTGGCCCTGAAGAACTAAGGAGGGCTATAGAAAAAGAGCAACATGAAGCCTGGAAGCTTCCTAAAGAAGGCCCAACAATAGCAAACTGGTTAAAGAAAGTAGGGTACATCCATATGATGAAACATTATACAGTTCTAAAAATCACGTTTTAAAAAAAACGTGTAATGGGGGGAAATGCTGCTATATAAGTTTAAGGAGGAAAAAAGGACACCAAATGTGTCATAAAATTGCAAAAAAACAAAAATAAAAAACAAGTCCAGAGAATTCCCTGACCATCCAGTGCTCAGGACTCTGTGCTCTCACAGCTGTGGGCCCAGGTTTAATCCTGCTCGGGGAACTGAGACCCCGAAAACCATGCAGTGCAGCCAAAAAAAAAAGGTCCAACAAGATGTTACCTCTTCTCAGAGCCTTCCTTGACCACCCTAATCAGTTCCCCTCCCTAAGAGGCCCTCTCCTCACCACCTTCGCTTCTTTTCTTCATACCAAAGAAGGGGGAAAAAAAGGAAAAGAGCAAAAGAAGAAAATATTCATAGATTCTGACAGAGAACTCATATCCAGCATATTTAAAGAACTCTTTCATATCAGCAAAAGATGAACAACACAATAAAAAAAAAAAAGAATGAGCAAAAGACTTCGACAACCTGCACAAAAGGGCCAATATATGAAAATGTGCCCAACATTCCTTATCAGAGAAATGAAAATTAAAACCAAAGCAAGAGGCCCCTATACACCCGTCATAACGGAAAACAAAAAAAGACTGACAATAGTAAGTGCTGGCGGAGCCACTGGAACTCTCGTGCGCTGGTGGTGAGGAGCGCACACGCCGTAATTAGCTGGAAAACTATCTGGTAGCTTCTGATAGAGTTGAACATACATCTGCCGTGTGTGTGGGGATGTGTGTGTCTGTGTGTACACGAATGCACATGCAAACTCAGTTGTGTCCGACTCTTTGCGACCCCATGGACGTAGCCCACCAGGCTTTTCCGTCCGTGGAACTTTCCAGGCCAGAATACTGGAGTGGGCTGCCGTTTCCTCCTCCAGGGGGCCTTCCTGTGGGTCAAACCCACATCTCCTGCGTCTCCCGCACTGGCAGGCAGATTCCTTACCACTAAGACACCCGCGGAGCCCATGCATCTACCCTGTGACTCAGCAATTCCACTTCCACCCAGGTCTGAGAAAAAAGTACATACATCTACTATAAGAAATCTACCTGAGACAAATGAGTACCTGACGTATACAAGAAAACTTGCAGAGAAACGATCAGGACGGGCTTCCCTCGTGGCTCAGTGGTAAGGAATCCTCCCGCCAATGCGGAAGACACGGATTCAGTCCTGATCTGCGAAGATTCCACACACTGGGGGGCAAATAAGCCCATGCACCACGGCTACTGGGCCTGTGCTCTGGAGTGCGGAGCTGGAACTACTGAGCCCTCGAGCCACAGCTACCGAAGCCTGCAGGCCCTGGAGCTCCACAACCTAAGAAGCCACTGCAACGAAAAGCTCTCGCACAGCAGCTAGAGGGTAGTCCCTGCTCAGCGCAACTAGAAAAAAGCCCGGGGAGCAAGGAAGATCCAGCACAGCCACAAACAAATAAAGTCTTTAAGATTATCATAGCAGCTTTACTCATAAAGGCTCTAAAGAAATAACTCAGAGCTCCACCAGTGGAGGGCTGGATGAACAACCTGGGGCCTATTCATACAAAGACAGGAGCTACTGATACTGCAACAATTTACATGGACCTCAGAAACATTACGTTGAGTGAAAAAAACCCAGAGACTCAACTCAAAGAAGCCTGAACCAGTCCACTTACATGAAGTTCTAAAACAGGCAAAACAAATCCACGGGGCTAAAGGTTAGAACAGTGGCTACCTGAGGGTGGAAGACACTAACCAGCAGAGGGTATGAGGGATCCTTTCGGAGAGATGGTAATATTCTGTATCTTGATTTAAGTGCTGGTTACATAGATGTACATACACTTTAATGAATTGAAAAATCATCAATCTGGGACTTCCCTGTGGTCCACTGGTTAAGAATCCACACTTTCACTGCAGGGGTCTCAGGTCTCAATCCCTGGTTGGGGAACTAAGATCCCCCATGCCATGTGGTGCAGCCAAAAAAAAAAATATATCAAACTGACACACCGTGTGCAACTCACTGTATGCTGATCCTGCTGCAATTTAAAGACTGGTTACCACACAAAAAGGAGAACAAGTTCTGACTGGTGGATGAACATGTTTTGGACAAACCAGGCAAGGCAGAAAGAGAACAAGGGGCAAAGGCAGGGCCCGTCTAGACGGGAGCCCCAGAAAGCCCCAGGAGAGGCAAAGAACTCCCAGATGCCACCTGGGAGGAGAAAGCTGGCAGCTCAGAGAGGTCAGGCAGGGGATCTCAAGTCATACAGCAAGCAGGCACTGGTGCTGGGAGGGACAGGAGGGCCTAAGGACTGTCCTGGAGATCGAGGGAGGGCGTGCTGAGCCTGCACCTGGCGCCTTGGAGGGTGGGGCAAGTCCTTGGAGACACTGGCTGGAGCGGTTGCATCTGAGTACCCGCCTGCCCCAGGGCATGAGGCTGGCTGCAGTCAATCCCAAGTTAAAATCTTCACTGGGGACTATTTGTTTCAGGGTTTAACTTTAGTATTGGATTGGTCAAAATGTTTGTAACATGTTATGTTTTCCATAACATCTTTTTCTTTTTGGCTCTGCCTGGTCTTAGTTGTGGCATGTGGGATCTTTTAATTCTTCAGTTGCATCATGTGAGAGCTTTAGTTCTTTAGTTGCAGCATGTGGAATCTAGTTCCCCAACCAGGGACTGAACCCTGGTACCCTGCATTTGGGAGCTCAGAGTCTTAGCCACTGGACCACAGGGAAGTCCCATGTTTTCCGTTAACACCTTGTGGAAAAACCCAAATGAACTTTTTGGCCAACCCAGTATCTTGAGTCGGTCTTCCCTGGTGGCACAGATGGTAAAGAATCCGCCTGCAATCGGACAGACCTGGGTTCAACCCTGGGTTGGGAAGATCCCCTGGAGAAGGGAATGGCAACCCACTTAGTATTCTTGCCTGGAGAATCCCACGGACAAAGGAGCCTGGAAGTCCATGGGGACACAGAGTCAGACACAACTGAGCAACTAAGCGTGCATACACAGACACAACCAGTCCGTCTTAAAGGAAATCAGTCCTGAATATTCACTGGAAGGACTGATGCTGAAGCTGGAACTCCGATATTTTGGCCACCTGATGTGAAGAACTGACTCATCTGAAAAGACCCTGATACCGGGAAAGACTGAAAGCAGGAGAAGGGGAAAACAGAGGATGAGATGGTTGGATGGCATCACCAACTCAATGGACATGAGTTTGAGTAAACTCCGGGAGTTGGTGATGAACAGGGAGGCCTGGCGTGCTGCAGTCCTCGGGGTCGCAAAGAATTGGACACAACTGAACGACTGAACTGACTCTCACACACACGTTATCTTGAGAATGGTTCTCTCTGACATTTCAGGACGGACACGCAAGGAGCGAACAGCATACAGAGAAAGCTACTATTATGTGTAAGCAGGCAGCAGACAAATATACACATACGTACATGCTCACATCTGTTGATTCCATGAGAGGGGAACAGAGAGGAACGGACCAGGATGGTAGCGAGACTTCTCTAAAAACACAGGGTGATACACTTTTCACTTGAGGGATCTGTTTTGTATAATCTAAAAAAAAATTTTTTTTAAATCATGGCCTTTTGCGTTTCTGACCTAGACTTCAATTCTATAATTTTATTATACAGGGCCATTCCGGCAAGTGAGAAATGATATACAAATAAGCAGCACCGCCTGCAAGAGCAAAATGGAAACAACCTAGAAGGCCATCCTCAGGAGCCGGCTGGACCTCAGTCCCGCCACGCTGAGGACGTCGTGCACTGCTCACATCAGGCCGCTCTTTAAGGGCTGACACTGCACGTGTGCCAATAGGCGGCGCTAAGTTTTTTCCTGTTTTGTTTTTTTTTTAAGGGCCTTCCCTGGTAGCCCAGTGGTTAAGAGTCAGAGCTCCCAATGCAGGGGCCTGTAACTGGATCCCTGTCAGGGAAGTAGATCCCAGATGCCACAACTAAGACCCAGCACAGCCAAATAAATTTTTAAAAGTGGGGGGGAACGGAATACAGATATAGTATACTACAGGTATGTGTAAGACATACAATGTATACACAGTATACATACAGACATATACATATTTGTTTATAAATCCTGCAAATATCTCTGGGAGGATACACAAGAAACTGGTAACAGTGGCTGCCTCCAGAAAAGGCTACAGACTGTTACAGTTTACCACCTGCCCTTTTGAACTCTGTACCAGGTGAATCCATTATATATTCACATACATGAATAAAACAAACAGACACACCCTGCTTTGTGCCCAGACCTGAAAGGAAGCGGGGAGGGCAGAGGTGCCCGGAGTCAGCCTTCCCAGGTGGCGCTCGAGGAAGTGATGGGATGGGAACCTCGACTTCAGCTCTTTCCTGTAACTAGTGTCGGGCTGGGGAGTTTTGTTTGTTTGTTTAAGCTGAAAGATGTGTGATCCTAGGACCCTAAAGGACCAATGAGAGAAGAAGGTTCCCCAGGGACCCCAGAGTTCGCCGGATGGAGCGAGGGCTCTGTGGTGGGCGGAGCTAGCTAAAAATCCCAGGAACGCCCCTGCAGAGTGAAGTGAGCAGCAGAACAAGCAACTCCATTTCTCTAAGCCTGAGTTTCTTCATCAGTAAAACGGGCAGAGAGGATTAGATGTTAAGACCCCTCTCTGGCACCCAGTAGACGTAGACCAGGCACGCCCGTTAACAGCCCCGGGCACACCTGCAACCCACACACAGAGAAAGGGCCGGCACACAGAGGCAGAGGTGAACAGTGAGGACCAAAGTGCCCATGTCACTGAGGCCAAGGACTGAGGCATAGTCAGCAGTCCAGGGCCTCTGCACATGCTTTTCTGATTGGATTCTCTTCCTCTCAGAGGTGAACCCCTTCCTGACTTGTAATAAACAGGGCCTTCTATTTCCTGTGTGGCTTGTGGATCTTAGTCCTCCCATCAGGGATTGAACCTAGGCCACGAGAGTGAAAGCACCGAGTCGTAACCACGGGACCACCAGGGAGTTCTCAGGATCTTCCAAATAATTTTTTTTTTTAACCACACACTCCCTGCTAAACACTATAATTCAGTTCTGCCTCTTTTTGGACTTTATAGAAATGGAATCATGCTGTACATATTATTATGTGTCTAGCATCATGTGCTTACCATTATGTTTGCAAGATAACTGCATGGAGCTGTGCAGACTGTTCATTTACCTTGCTAAGTATGAATATCCACAATATTGATATTCATCCCAGTGTTGACTGTTTGCAGGCTGGGGCTATTGCAGACAATACTGCTGGTGACATTTCTGCCTGTGTGTCTACACGTGCCTGAACCTAGCTCTGTGAATGTAACTGCTGGATGCTCTGTGAATGTAACTGCTGGATCGGCGGCGTGCCTCCCTTCAATTACACTAGATACTGTTTTCCAGAGAGGAGCCGCAGGAGTCACCCACCAGTCTTTTTCAGTACACCACCACCATCTGGTGGCAGCTACGAGTATTGCAAGAAGTAGAACACAGGAAAAAGGATTTAAGCTGAATTGTGGGAGGTGCCTCATACTTGAACTGTTTTGGTAACAAAACTGTCAGTATTCTGTGTATCACAGAATCCTAGGATTCAGTTTTCATGGAAAAAGAGAGTTATCTCTTGGCTTGTTTACATCTCCACACAACATCTAGAATGGGGCAGGTGTGCACACACAGCCGGTAAGACTGAGAATCAACCAGTGGTGCTTCAGGCCAATGCTCTCAAACTGATGCCACAGCCTGCCAGAGGTTTTATCTGGGGCATGAGCTCAGAATCCTTCACTCATCTGAGTGTTTACTGAGATTCTGGCTTTGCATCTGGTTCCTGATAATCCACCCACTTTCCATGCCCCAACCCAAACAAGGGTGGCTCTGGCCTGACCAGTGCCCGTCATCCAGGGGTACGTCCTCCTAATACCGCCCGGACACCCACTGTGCGGCTAGGGGTCAACTTTCACACCTTTTCCTATCACTCAGCGATGCTTTTCCAGAGGGAACAAATCCCTGAAACAGATAGGTCATGAGACACTATCTCACTTCAGTCTCTGGGAGATGAGGGAACTGCTTACCCTCAAAGGGGTCTGGATAGCAGACCATGCATGCAGCTGCAGGCACTTTCAGTTCAGTTCAGTCGCTCAGTCGTGTCTGACTCTTTGCGACCCCATGAATCGCAGCACGCCAGGCCTCCCTGTCCATCACCAACTCCCGGAGTTCACTCAGACTCACGTCCATCGAGTCCGTGATGCCATCCAGCCATCTCATCCTCGGTCGTCCCCTTCTTCTCCTGCCCCCAATCCCTCCCAGCATCAGAGTCTTTTCCAATGAGTCAACTCTTCGCATGAGGTGGCCAAAGTACTGGAGCTTCAGCTTTAGCATCATTCCTTCCAAAGAAATCCCAGGGTTGATCTCCTTCAGAATGGACTGGTTGGATCTCCTTGCAGTCCAAGGGACTCTCAAGAGTCTTCTCCAACACCACAGTTCAAAAGCATCAATTCTTCGGCGCTCAGCCTTCTTCACAGTCCAACTCTCACATCCATACATGACTACTGGAAAAACCATAGCCTTGACTAGACGGACCTTAGTCGGCAAAGTAATGTCTCTGCTTTTCAATATGCTATCTAGGTTGGTCATAACTTTTCTTCCAAGGAGTAAGCGTCTTTTAATTTCATGGCTGCAGTCACCATCTGCAGTGATTTTGGAGCCCCCAAAAAATAAAGTCTGACACTGTTTCCCCATCTATTTCCCATGAAGTGATGGGACCCAATGCCATGATCTTCGTTTTCTGAATGTTGAGCTTTAAGCCAACTTTTTCACTCTCCTCTTTCAGTTTCATCAAGAGGTTTTTTAGTTCTTCTTCACTTTCTGCCATAAGGGTGGTGTCATTTGCATATCTGAGTTTACTGATATTTCTACCGGCAATCTTGATTCTAGCTTGTGTTTCTTCCAGTCCAGCATTTCTCATGATGTACTCTGCATATAAGTTAAATAAGCAGGGTGACAATATAGAGCCTTGACAGACTCCTTTTCCTATTTGGAACCAGTCTGTTGTTCCATGTCCAGTTCTAACTGTTGCTTCCTGGCCTGCATACAGATTTCTCAAGAGGCAGGTCAGGTGGTCTGAGGCACTTTAGCTCATTTAATTATCAACAACTCTGTGAGGCAGGTATTGATCCTGCTCACCTGACTGACAATGGGAGAAGGAAAGTCACGTGCCCAGAGTTAAGTTGCGGAGTGAGGACTGGAACCCAAGCCTGCCTGACCCCAAAGCCCTGCTCCTACCAAACTCACTCTCTTCCGCACCAACAAACCAACACTCGGTTTGATTCTGCCAAACCGTGGCCGTGGGCAATCTTACCTAGTAGTTGTTCCAGAATTAGCCTCATTCAGGGCGCCAGCCCCAAGTCAGGGGTAAGACTCTGCGTGCGTGCACTCGCCCCATCCCCTTTCCAGACCAAAAAGTCTAAGCATTCAAGACAAACATAAGCAAAGCATTCTGACCTCATGGAGATCAATCTCAGACCTGCCACCAGAGAGAAAAGATTCAAAGCTACAAAGCACAGCACAGAATAATCACTGACAGTGTAGCGCCACATGAAGCGCCACAGATATTAACAGGAAAGGAAACAAAAAGTAACAAAATATGCTTCTAAGCACCACTGGGACTTCCAATTTATGCACAATAAATAAAAAAGAAATTTCATCTGCAGAAGACCCCATGGAGGGATTCAATGCTAAGAAAGCTGTTGCTCCTGGGACTGGAGACCTTAGGAAGGAGGAGAAAAAGAGAAAGAAAAAGCGGCCGTGAAGAGGAAAACTGGTGATAAAGATACAAACGACTGTAGACCAAGTGCCTTCACAGACACACAGACACAACAGCTCTGCTCCCCATAGCAGTCCTGCGAGGCAGGCAAGGCTCAGATTAGGAAACAAAGCTCAGAAGAGATAGGACTCATCCACAAGGATCAGCTACAAAGTGAAGCGGGGACCGTGGACTCTGGGTCCAGGGCTTGGTTACCCACCCTGGGAGCCTCCAGCTCAGTGGGCTGGGATCTCAGAGGTCTCCTGCCTTGGGAAAGGTGCTTCCTGATCCTATAAAAACTTGCCTTGGCTGACTGCTCTTTTTAGCAAAGTTTTCTGCAGAGTCGAGACCCTAGTGGTCCAGCAGTTAACACTCCACACTGCCACTGCAGGGGGCATAGGTTCAATCCTTGGTCAGGGAACTAAGATCCCACATGGGAAGCACCCCCATCTACCTCCCAAAATAGCTTCAGTTGGAGGAGATATATCATGGCCTTTTACCATTTACCTCTGTGGTCATCCTCCTCAATACCCATATCCCAGTCTAATAACGAGAAAAATGTCAGGCAAATCCCAACTGAAGGAAAACCTACAAAATACCTGACCAGTACTCCTTAAAACTGCCAAGGTCATTCACAAAAAGAAAAAGTCTAAAACCGGCAAAGCCCAAAGGAGCCTAAATCTAACATAAGATCTTGGATGGAATCCTGAAATAGTAAAAGGTTATGAGGGAAAAACTGAGGGAATCAGAACAAAGTATGGACTTCAGTTAGTAACAGGGGTACCCAGGTGGCTCAGTGGTAAAGAATCTGTCTGCCAGTGCAGGGGACGCAGGTTCTATCCCTGGGTCAGGAAGATCCCCTGGAGAAGGAAATGGCAACCCACTCCAGTATTCTTGTTTGGGAAATCCCATGGACAGAGGAGTCTGGCAGGCTACAGCCCATGGGGTTGCAAAGAGTTAGACAGGACTATTGCTATTGGCTTATTAATTCTAACAAGTGTACCATACTAATGTAAGATGGTAACAATAAGGAAACTCGGTGTGTATACATAGAAACTCTGTATTACCTTTGCAATTTTTCTACTGTTATAAAATACAAAGTTTATTTTAAAAGAGAGCGAAAGATTGAGATCTAAGGAACATAACAACCAGATTAAGAGCACGGATCCTGGTTTATACAGAACAACAAAAAATGTCCGCTTGGGAACTATTAGAGAAGTCTGCCTAACTGGGTATTTGGGGACAATGGAATTATTAAGTTCATTCCCTATGAAGATAAGACTCCTTTCACTATGGAGAGAAATGTTCTTTCTAAAAGACACATGCTGCAAAAAGAATGTTGGTTTTGTTTGCTTTTTGCAGGATCTCAGTTCCCTAACCAGAGAAGGCAACGGCACCCCACTCCAGCACTCTTGCCTGGAAAATCCCATGGACGGAGGAGCCTGGTAGGCTGCAGTCCATGGGGTTGCTAAGAGTCGGACACGACTGAGCGACTTCACTTTCCCTTTTCACTTTCATGCATTGGAGAAGGAACTGGCAACCCACTCCAGTGTTCTTGCCTGGAGAATCCCAGAGACAGCAGAGCCTGCTAGGCTGCCATCTATGGGGTTGCAAAGAGTCAGACATGACTGAAGTGACTTAGCAGCAGCAGCAGTTCCCTAACCAGGGATGGAACCCGCCGCCCCTACAGTGGAAAAGCAAAGTCCTAGTTGTTGGACCACTAGGGAAGTTCCAGGAATGTTGGTTTGCCCTCAGAATAAACTCCAAACTCCCGCCCAATGCCTAGATCTGAATCCCTGTAAACTGGTGCGAGGTGCTCTCTAATTTAGCAGCACTAAATCCTTTTCTCTCATTTAGTACAACTCTGGGCTTCACTCACCACAATGGTGCCACATCAGCCTTCCTTCTGGCTCCTCCTGCTCTGGGGTCTTGGCCTGGCCTGTGCCTTCCAGCTAGGGCCAAACCAGAAGTAGTCCCTTCCTTGCCTTGCTCTTCTTCATCAGCCTGTTTCCTTCAGCGCCTCAGCTTTTTTGTGTGTAAACCATGTGTCTCTCTCTACTAGAATGTAAATTCCCTGAGGGCAAAGCTCTTTTCCCAACTTGTTGGCCATCTCACCAGCATTTAGAACAATACTTTGCTCACACAGTACCCACCCAAAAAACACCTGTCGTGTGAATAAATCAATAGGTCTGAGACCCTTCCGAGTGAACGCTATTTCTCTTGATGGTGAAACATTTAAGATAAAGAGGTTTTAAAAGAGCGCTCAACTTTACCCCCACCCCCCTCCAAGGGGCTTCAATCCATTCCCATTTATGATCTTACCTCTAACGGGAGAGGGAAGGTAGACAGGTAGAAACGGTCCTGGGCGTGGGTTCCAGGCCAGACTCAAGCCACCCGTGAACCTGTACGCTGTGTGAGCCCCGGAGGCATTACAGACACTACGAAAGTCTGCCTTCGCTGCTGAGAGACGGCCTAAGTAAGGCCCTAAGAGAGCCCTTTCCCAACAACTCACTTCTAACTCGTTACCTCATCAGGCACCTAGGAGACCGCCCCATCCTTACCAATAGCAAACTCCACCAGGGTCTCATTCTCCTCCGACAGCGAATCGAGGAATAAATCCAAGACCTGCAGCTGCCGCAAATACTGGTAGTTACCGGGGTCATAGGCGAAGTTGGCGAGGTTGGCCAACACTTGCTCCTTGGCGTCTGCGATGGAGAAGCGGGCAGTGGCGCCAGGGTCGGGGCGGTGGTCGCGGCTGGACCCCGGCCCAGCCCCCCTGCCCCCCACCCCGAGACACTCACCTTGGCTCTGCGTCTCCTGGAATTCCGTGACCAGCGCCTGCAGGTACCCCAGCCGACCGACGTGGGGGTCCACCTTCGGCTTCTGGGCCATGGGCGGGCGGCGAGGGGCCCCGGGGAGCGGGCGGGAGAGTGTGGAAGGCGAGGCTGGGGAGCGGGGCGAGGACCCCACCTGGCTCCGCGGGGCCGGGGAGGGGAAACGAGTTCCTTTCCTGGCTCCAGGCTCTCCAGCAGCTTGCAGCTGAGACTGGGCTGTGGGAGACGCGGTGGGGACTCAGAACCTCGTAGGAGTTGGGACTGAACACCTAAGTCGGGGAGCAGGAGCCAAGGACCCACTCTCTCGCCGTATGAGGGCGGGCCAGCGCCCAGCTGGGCCGGACGTTCGGCTCGGTTCCGGACTTCCGGGGGAAGCGGCACTTAGCCACGCCCAAAGGGCCAAAGGGGCGGGGCGATGAGGCGAGGGGCGAGGGGCGGGGCCGTCGCTGAGCGCGGGCCAGCTTCCAGCGTTTTGTCTCTTGCAGGCGGCGATCCGCCTCTTGATGGAAGTGGTGACTGAAGCCTGCGGTGGTGTTGAGGCGAGCCCTTAGGAGCTCAGAGGTGCTGGGGGGGACTGTGGGGGTAGAAGCACCTTCGGATGCACCCGCGCTTGGCGATGGGCCGCAGTCCCCGCCCCTCCACCATCAAGGGTCGCCGTGGAAACGCGAGCGTCTGCTCCTTGTGTCCCCTCCGTGGCTCTTCTGACACTACCTTCTGGTCGGCTCTTCCCAAAAGCCCAGTGAGGACTTCCCTGGTGGTTCAGTGCTTAAGACTCTGTGCTCCCAGTGGAGGGGACACGCTTGGATCCCTGGTGGGGGAACTATGACCCTGTATGCCCGCGGCGAGGCCAAGATGAAAACAAGTCAACGCGCCTGGTATCCTCTGCTCCCCAGTCCCGACCTGAGCCTGCTAGGTGGAGGGGCGCACCCAGGGCAGCACCATCGGACCCCAGAAACACCACTTTGGTGGCTTTCTGGGTTGTGGGGAGCCCAGAATGCTGAAGCCCTCCTATCTAGGCCTTTCTCAGTTTCTCAGGAAGGGGTCAGGCGACAGAGCACCAGGGAGGAAGGTGGCCCTCTTGGACTCCAGCATGCTTGAAAACGTGGGGTGGAAGCAGCTTAGGCTGTGAGTTTCTGGAGGGCAAGGGCCTTGCGCAAGGACAAAGTGACTGCCACACTCCAGCTTGCCACAGTCCCACTGGGAGCAGCCCCCACCTGGTGGGCTCAGGTGCCTGTGATCAGACCCAGCCCTATGCACACACCTGGGGCTTGGGGACCCTGGCTGCTGCTTGCAGGACAGTGGCCCCAGGCCCCTCACCAGAACCTTCACATTTTAAGGAGAGCTGATTCGACCTGGGGAAGTATATCTCAGCCCAAGGTGGCCAGGGGGCTTCTCTGCTCCTGTCTGGATAGAGCAGTAAAGACCTAGGGACAGGACAGAAGTGGGCTCTACCCCACAGTGGTCAGGAACTGCTCTAGACCCTCTAGAGGAATCCCAGGATCAGCCAAGTGTGGGTTCTGGAGTCTGATGGGCTGTCACATCCTCCATTACTTGGAAAAGCCCCTGATGCTGAGAAAGATTGAAGGCAGGAGAAGGGGATGACAGAGGATGAGATGGCTGGATGGCATTACCTACTCAATGGACATGAGTTAGAGCAAGCTCCAGGAGTTGGGAGATAGCCAGGGAAGCCTGATGTGCTGCAGTCCATGGAGTCGCAGAGTTGGACACGACTGAGTGCCTGAACTGAACTAAGGCTTCCGAGGCCCTCACCTCTGTGAAGAATTCTTTAAGTCCTTGGTTTTGTGACCAGGTCTTACTCCTCTCTGCCCAGCTCGTGCGTGACACACAGTAGCTCCTCAATATTTGTTGAAGGAATTCTGCCCAGAAATGATTGCCACTCTTGCCCAGGGTAGGGAGTGGGGGAGGGCAGGCAGAGGAGGTCAAAGTTCTCTATCCTAAATGTTTACTATCTTTTTTCCTTGAAAAGAAATCAGTTTTCAAGAGTGGGCCTAAAAGGGGATGCATGTTTCAAAGCCATGTGGCTACTAGCACCAAAAAGGAGTCATCTAAGGACCTCCCTGGAGGTTAAGACTCCGTACTTCCATTGTAAGGGGTATGCATGGGTTTGCTCCTTGGTCCTAGTCAGGGAACTTCAAGATCCCACATGCCAAGCATGTAGTGCTTCAAAAAAAAGTATTCACCCACCCACCAGCCCCAGCTCTCTCCTCATCCACTCAGTTAAGATGGAGGCGGCAGGACATAATAAAATGTGCCCAGCTGTGCATTCTCCCTTCAGCGTATCAGCGCACAAGCTGTGGATGGTGACCAAGTGCAGACAGGATGGGGCGCAGGGAGGCAGTGGGGGGTCTTTAGGATCAGACTTTTCAGACTGGAAGAGACCTTAGCTTATCTAGGCCAACCTTCTCTGTTTTCTGTGTGCCCAGAGTCAAGGCAGCAAATTGTGGCAGTCAAACATCAATTCAGGTTCCATGCCAGCTCAGAGCCCTTTGCCTCACCTCTGTACTACATTTTTTTTGCCATAAGGGGGCACTCATGGGTCCTGGAAAAGACAATATTCAGAAGGGTGCTTACTCATGCCAGTTGGACTTGTGCTGGAGGGCTGGAGCAGGTCATAAAAAGAAAATCAGTTCTCTCCTGATAAGACTTTCTTGCTGAAACCCGGTTGAGCTTGAATCAACAAACAAGGTCCAGGGTGGGAGTAGCCCTGAAGGCGAATGGGAGCAAACTTACTCCAAGCCAATTTTTCAGCTTCATTACTTCACAGGGTTTATAACCTGCTGCAGAAAATGTTTTTGTGTGTATAATTCAAACAAACAGTTTTTCTATTCCCTCAGCTGGTACCCTGTTGGGACAAGCCTGGGCTGATGACAGGCAGCTCCCAGGTGATGATGACCTCAGGGAAGGCACCAGCAAAAAGAAAGTGTGTGTGCGGGGGGAGCTCTGACCTGCAGGCCAGATGCACAGGCCAACAGGAAGCAGGGGTGGCCTGGCGGGTGGCCCAGCCAGCTCCTTACCCCAGGGCTGACGCCTCTGACACAGCAGGGAGAAAAGAATGACAGGAGAGGGGAGTGAAAGGGCTTCTGTTGCGAAAGCAGCTCCATTTCACAGAGGTCTTGGGGCCCTGCCCAGCAACCCTTCCTCCCCACATGGGATGGCTGGCTCCCCGCACCCAACACTAATCTTCCAGCTGAGATGCAGGGAGGGGCCAAGGAGGGAGGAGACCCTTGAGCAGGCCCTGAGCGGGCAGGGGTCTCTCAGCCTTTTGTGATTCTAGGGCCCAAGCCAGGGGCTCCCCTCCAGTTCTCTGCACAGGTCCCCCACCCGACATTTAATCTGTCCACGCCCTGCATCCGGGTCCACACCTCCGCCTGGCCCCCTGTCACAACTCCTCTCCCGAGGCCCCTCTTGCCAAGGTTCCAGGCAGCATGGGGCCTGGCAACCTGTGCTGGGGGCAGGCCTTAGGGCACGGGCTGGGCCACCTGGGAAGAAGGGGGAGCAGGAGGGACTCGGAGAAGGGGTGAGCAGCTCTCCGGAACTGTCTGGAGGGTGATGGATAGAGATCACATGGGAGGCATCCAGGCTGGACTTGAGGGTCCAGTGTCTTGAGCTGTAGCAGCAGCAAATAGGCAGGCAGCTGAGCCAAGCCGGTCACGACAGACCCGAGCTGGGCTCAGACCCACCTTCCTGGGCCCCAGGGGCTCTGGTCCCCAAGGGTAAAGTTAGGAGGACCTGCTCCTGGATTCTGCTTGTTGGAAGGAACCCTGAGTGTTTGGCAGCCAGCCTCTGAGGTCCCAGCTCCTGGTTGAGTCCTGACCTGCAGAGCCAGGATGGTCCTTCACCCCAGCCTCTGGCGAAGCAGCCAGACGTCCCCTTCCTGGGCTGAGGCTGAGGCTGAGGCAGGACTCACTGACTTCAGGGCTCGGAAGCTGGTCACACAGGTGAGTGACCCTGGGGCTCAGACGCTGGTCACGTACATGATCTCGACACGCAGCCGCTTCTCGGGACCATCCGTGTCCTCAGCGGTGAGGTCCTGCTCCGGGGCAGCTTCTGGGACGGCTCCTTTGGCCTCAGCCCATGGGCCCTGCCGCTCCTTCTTTCCCAGGACACAGAAACTGCCGCCCATGAAGAGGGCAGCCGAGATGAGGAAGAAACTTGACATGTAGAAAACGTAGCTGAAGTCGTTGGTGGTGTCCAGGAGGAGCCCTGGGGGCACAGAGAGCAAGTCAAGTCACTGCCCGGGACTATGGGCTCCCTGCACTCCCTAAACCGTGTGCTTTGTGAGGGCTGGGGTTCTGTCCCTGCCGCCTCCCCAGCACTGGCTGGTACCTCGCTGGCATTCGTTAGGTATTTGTTGAATGAAAGAAAAGAGAAGCAAACCAGCCCTGGCCCAGGCAGCCAGTCCTCGGGCCGGAAGAGCACTTCAGGGCATGGTTCCTTCACCCTCGGTGGCAGGTGGCCAAGGACTCGAGGGCCAGTGGCGTTTGGGATATCTACTCAGCCATGCCCTGGGCCCTCGTCAGCTCTCCCAGCTCATCAACCCTGGAGAACTCCCTTGAAAACTGGGACGCCCAGTGCCACGCTCGGAGCGGGGAGTCCCCGTCACCTGACTGATAAGCACACTGCCTGTCAGCTGTCCACCCCACCCCCAGCACCACAGGCTCCACACCGTCCCCCCGCCTTTACTCTGAATGTCACACACTCAGCTTCCAGCACGGCCACTCCAGCGGGTCTGTACTTCCGTATCTGTTTGCTTCCCTTCCAGTACGAAATCACCACCATGATCACAAAGCTGCCTCTTTGCCCCAATCCTCGACTCTTCCACCAGAGGCTGAGCCCTGAGTGGTGGGGACCATTGCTCCATGTTCAGCCCTGCCCACCCGGTGACTGGCACAGGGGGAGGGACAGTTACAGTGGGTGTTCTCATCTGCGTTTTGCAGATGACACTGTGGCTCACAGAAGGAACTTGACTTGCCGAGGGCCCTCAGGCAGGAAGTTGGAGGAGTAGGGTGTTAACAGCAGACCCAACACGTACATAGCTTCTACCACATGCCAGGCCCTCTACTGAACTCTTTGTGGAATGACCTGTGATCCCCACAAACCAGCCTATGAGGTAGGTTCTACTGTCATCCCCACTTTGCTGATAAGAGAACAGAGGCACAGAAGGGAAGACAAAGAACTGAGGTAGGTCTGGTACCAAAAGCCTTATTTTTGACTGTTTGTACCATAATCGCCAGCTGGGGAACAGGCTGTGGCCAGTCCCCCGAGGTGATCGAGAAAATCACAAATAGGGGTTTCCCTGGTGGCTCAGATAGTAAAGAATCTGCCCGCAACGCGGGAGACCAGGGTTTGATCCCTGGGTTGGGAAGATCCCCTGGAGACGGGCATAGCAACCCACTCCAGTATTCTTGCTGGGAAAATCCCACCGACAGAGGGGCCTGGCAGGTTTCAGTCCATGCAGTCGCAAAGAGTCGGACACGACTGAAGCGGCCTGGCAAGCACATACCCCGCCCAGGCCACCCTCTGCTTGCCCTCCCTTCCCAGGGCCTCACCAGCCAGCGGCGGGGAGATGAGAATAGAGATGCTCTCCAGGACGGTGAAGAGCCCCAGGGCACTGGAGAACCGGCCCATGGGGACGATGTCCATGAGGACCTGGAAAAGCAGGGCACCGATGCCGCTCATGGACACGCTGTACGCCAGGCAATAGCCCACCAGGACCCGGAAGTCGGCCGACGCCACACACACCAGGTTGGTGAGCCCATTGAGCAGGGTTGCCAGGCTGAACAGGTACTTGCGGTGGCCCGCAAACTCCCGGCGGCCTGCCACCAGCCCAGCCATGGGCCGCAGGAAGATGTTGCTAAAGCCGATGACGGAGATGAGCAGGGCCGCCTTTTGTTCATCCACCCCGTGCCGAATGGCATAAGGGACCAGGAAGACGTGGGGCAGCGGGAAACCCATGATCATCCAGACAACCCCCAGCGTGTATACGCGGTAGCCCACGTTGTCCCGCAGGACGTCGAAGGCCAGGTGGCGCCGGATAGCCCGGCCACATGCCGCCAGGCAGCCTCGCGCGGGTCTCTTGGAAGGGGAGAGGAGGCCTTCTCTGGCCTCCGGGGTCACGCTGGCAGGCACGGGCTTCACGACAGCCCCGCAGACGCAGCAGTGGAGAAGGACCCCGCCGAAGATGAGGAAGGTGCCTCGCCAGCCCAGGTCCTCCAGGAGGTAACGGGAGAGCAGCGGCCAGAGCATGATGCCTAGGGAGACACCCGCCGAGGCCAGCGCGTTGGCCAGCACCCGCCAGCGGGTGAAGTACAGTCCCAGCACGGTGATGCTCGACTGAAAGCTGAAACACATGCCCAGGCCTGCGGAGAGAGAAGGAGGGGGCTAGCTCCAGGGCGCACCCGGTGTGGGGACCCTGGGGTCACGTCCCGGGTCTGTCTTCCTTCCGTTCCAGCCCAGACCCACTTCTAGGCACCCAGGAGTTTCAGAAGGAATCAGTCCACCATACCACCTCCCTGGAAGCATCTCCCCTCCCAAGGCTGCCGGGGGGCACACCTGTTCCCATGGGCAAGGCACCAGGGGATGTTCAAACACCTAAATCGGGTGAAGTCTCTCCCCTGCTTAACACCTTCCAGAGACTTCCCTTCACAAGGAGGAAAAAAGCCAAAGTATTTACTATGCTCTGGAAGGCTCTACACTGGCTGGCCTCTGGCCACCTCTGGGTGCCATCTCAGGCCACTCGCCATGATAAAGCCCCATTGGTTTCTTTCTCTTCCTCTGGACACCAAGCTCCCACTTACTGGACGTGTGCAGCTGCCGTTCTGTCTACCTGGAATACCCTCCCCCCCAACTTGCTCTCCTAACAGCTCAAATGCCACAGCCCCCACCTACTCTGTGCACAGCTGAATGTACAGGAAAGCTCACCACCGCGCCCCAACCACCGGCCTCAGAGTGGCTCTCGGGCCTCCCACGGTGCCACTGCAGTTCCATCGACCGTCTACTCTCCCTCACTCTTGGGGACCCCAAGCCTTCCTCTGTGCACCCCAACCCCTCTCCCATCACTCCCAGCTGACCAACTTTCCTTCCCATCGGTGGCAATGGACAGTCCATGCTCCCAGACAAGGGCGACCCTCCACTTCCTCCCTGCATCCTATCTGCTCAAGGCACGTCCCTCCAGCAACTTCCCTCTCCCAGCCACATCCATTTTCTCTCTACTATTAATAGATCATTCTCCTCCACTGTGATTTCTTCCATGAAAACAAAACTCTCTCTTGACCCCAGTCTCTTCTGGATAAGGGACCATGTCTCTGCTCCCTTATATAAAAATTTCTTGGAAATCCTATCTCCACTGTCTTCAATTTCCTCCTTCCTGTTCTTTTTTTCAGCCATATTGCATGGCTTGAGGGACTGCCAACTCAGGCCATGGCAGTGAAAGCCCAGAATCGTCCTAGGCCACCCGACTAACTCCCCTGTTGTTCTCTTTTGAGCAAATCAGACTTCCATCCTTACTCTGCTCCAGAATTATCAAGGCTGCCGCCCTCCACATTACAAAGCCACAGATGGAGTCTGATGTCCGCTCAATCTGACCCATCAGTGGCTTCACGGCCCCTCTTTCCTCCTCCTCGTCCTCGAGCACTCTCTCACTGTCTTTGTCAAGAAACCACTCTCCTGGTTCTCCTTCTGCCTCTCTGTCACTTCTTCCTGCCCAGGCCGCGAACCACCGGAGTGTCCATGTCCTGGGCCCCAGACCCCCGTCCTTATCATCCCTCTTCCCGCATTCCCTTAGTGACAGCAGGGTGATAACCTCATCTCAAGACCGGAATACCAGGGCTCTCAGGACGCCCCAGCTGGCCACTTCAGCTCAGGGCCAGACCAGGTGTGTCCAAACCTGAGCTTCCCACCCGCCCTTGAACCTGCTCTTCCCCTAGAGTACCCATCGTAGTTAGCGGCCACTCCACTCTTCCATTCCACCCTTGGTATCACCCTTGGCTCTTGGGTCACTGTGGTGTCCTTCTCTGTACCTCACGTGCAATCCTGAGCGAGACCCCTTCCCTTTGCCTCCATCATACCACCCTGGTTTAAGGTTGTAGCTGCCTCCTGGCTGGGTGATGACAACTGCTGTGTTGCTCCCAGCCTAACCTCCTATGGTGTGTTCACAATACCACAGCTAGGGTACTGCCTGCATGCGTGCTTGCTAAGTTGCTTCAGTCATGTCCGATTCTTTGGGACCCTATGGACTGTAGCCCACCAGGCTCCTCTGTCCATGGGATTCTCCAGGCGAGAATACTGGAGTGGGTTGCTGTGCTCTCCTCCAGGGCATCTTCCCCACCCTAGGATGGAACCCGCATCTCTTATGTCTCCTGCACTGACAGGTGGGTTCTTTACCGCTAGCACCACCTGGGAAGCCCCCAGGGTAGTACCTAGTTCTTCACAAATAGTGGCTGGATGATGTCTCTCTGCCCAAACCCCTCACAGGGCTTCCCATCTCACTACAGCCTCTGAGGAACTAAACCCTATCTGCCTTTTTCCCCTGCAGCCATGCCGCCCCCACCCCCCACCTTCTTGACCTTTGTTCACAGGCTTCTACCCTATTGGGCTTCCCTGGTGGCTCAGCTGGTAAAGAATCCACCCACAATGTGGGAGACCCTATCTGCTCCCACATTGAGAGCTGGGTCCAATCCCTGGGTTGGAAAGATCCCCTAGAGAAGGGAACAGTTGCCCACCCCAGCATTCTGGCCTGGGGAATTTCATAGGCTATACAGTCCACGGAGTCGCAGAGTAAGACTCCTTCACTTTCACTTCTACCCTATCTGTGTCCTCAGTGTTCCAAGAGTATTCCTGGGCCTTTGGTCTTGCTGCTCCTTCTGGTATGTTCTTCCCTGGGAGCCTGGTGGCAGATGCCTCACCTCCTTCTGGCCAAATGTCACCTCCTCTGCAAAGCCTTCCCTGACAGCTCTGCTGAAAGCAGCAAGCTGGGACTTCCCTGGTGGTCAGAGTTAAGACTCCATGCTTCCATTGCAGGGGGCACGGGTTCCATCCCTGGTCCGGTAAGCGAGATCCAACAAGCCTCAGGCACAGCCAAAAAAAAAAAAAAAGCAGCAACCTCCTCCAACCCTGCTGTATCTTTTGCACTGGCTGTTTTAGTTATTTCACCTCTTAACTTGTCTAATCTCTGCCCAACCTCACCCGAACAAGGACACTATGGCATCAGCAGTCCTGTCTTCTAGGGCACTTGTCAGGATTGACCCTCATTACTTATCTGTTCATTGTTCCTCTGCCTCAAGTGGCTGTGAGCAGCCCCAGAAGATTTGGAGCTTTGCCTGGCCCTTTTCAGTCTCATACCCAGTACCTACCCAGTAACTCTCGAACTGAAATGACAGTCACCTGTGATGAATCCTGCCGTGAGGTACAGCTGGCCGAGGGTGCGGCAGAAGGAGCCGGCCACCATGCCCAGGCTGGCCAGCACACCGCCCAGCATCATCGTCACTCTGCAGCCAAAGCGTCCCACCAGGATACTACACAGGGGGCCTGTGGGGAGGGGGCAGGTGGCAGGTGACAGCTGAATGACGAGGTCAGAAGGAGGGAGAGAACAGGCTTGGGAGGGGCTTCCAGGAGCAACTAGCAGGTGGCTTAAAGGCTTCCCTGGGGGGCTCAGTGGTAGAGAATCCGCCTGCCAATGCAGGAAACACGGGTTCGATCCCTGATCCGGGAAGATCCCACGTGCCGTGGAGCAATGAAGCCTATGCACCACAACTACAGAGCAATGAACTTGTGCTCTACAGCCCAGGAGCCTCAACCACCAAAGCCAATGTACCCCGGAGCCTGTGCTCCGCGATGAGAAGCCCACACACAGCAGCTAGAGAGGAGCCCCCACTCGGCTACGACTAGAGAAAAGCCTGCAGTGCAACAAAGACAGCACAGCCAACAATAAATAATAAATGCGTGCGTGCTGTCACTCAGCCACGTCTGACTCTTTGCAACCTATGAACTGTAGTCCGCCAGGCTCCTCTGTCCATGGGATTTTCCAGGCAAGAATACTGGAGTGGGCTAACATTTCCTCCTCCAGGGGATCTTCCTGACCCGGGGATTGAACCTGGATCTGCTGCGTCTCCTGCACTGGCAGGTGGATTTTTTACTGAACCACCCGAGGAAGCCCTCAATTAAAAAAAAAAAAAAAAGGCACAAAGCAGAAGCCCTGGAACGCACATGCCTGGGTTCTGATACCCACCCTGCTAAAGACTGGCTACAGGCCGAGCAAGGCCAGTCCCTTTCTAGGCCTTGATTTCCCCCTGCAGAGACTGAGGGGTCAGGCTGGGTGATGTCTGAGCAGCTGTGAGGTGAGGTGCTGCAAATATTCAGTTTGACCCTGACCAGGATTCCGAGGTACAGCCTAAGGCCCTTCACTGCACTGACCAGAGGCCGCATCCATCTGGGTGAAATCGTGACATGGGTGGATGCCCCTCGCAGGGGTTGGTCTCAGCGGACCACAGTCCCAGGGCGGCTACATCACAGTGAGTACCTCCAGTCCCCGTTTCCCTCTCCCCCATCCTCAGGAGGACTGGCCACAGCCCTCCCACCATCCTCAACCTGTTCAGGGTGGGCAACCCAGGGCCTTGGGCTACGCTGCGCCCCCTTGCTCCAGCCTCTGGAGAAAAGTGTGTGGGGTACCTTCTCCCCTCCCCCATCCCCTCCAGCCACCACCAAAGTCTTGCATCGCTGGATGTTTGGCTTCTGGTGGAGGAGGGCCTGTCCTCCCCCACCTCTACCCTGAGCTGCTTTCTCATCAGTGCAGACCCAGAGTAGAAGTGAGCCAGTCCTGGCAGGCTGCTCCTTGACACCTCAGAGGGCCCCATTTGCCAAATACCTTGCCCTGGCCCGCCCTACCCCGCCCTCCCAAATACATACCATAGAGTTTCTCCAGAGTTAACTCTCCCAGAGCACAGCCAAAGGGACAGAGAAAGTGTGTGTGCACACGCAATGTGAGTTTGGGTGCTGGGTGTGGAGAGAGGGTGTGTGGGTGTAAGCCAGTCTGAGTGTGAGAGTAACAGAGGAAGTGAGCGACCCATCCTCGGAGGTAATCAAGGAGAGGCAGCCACAGAGGGAGAGGAGAAGCTTTGAAATGGACATGACCGCTGACCCACACATCCTTCCCACCCCCATACTTTGACCTGACTTTGGAAAGGTGACATTGGGGAAAGCCCTGAGTCATCGTGTGTGGGGCGGGGGACATGTGCCAGCTTAGCTGAGATAGCAGAGGGTGCTGGGGTGGGGCACTGAGAGGCAAATGCTCCCTCTGCATGGGCACGGTTTCTTCCCCAAACTCACTCTACAGCTTGTGTAAGGCCTCGGATACTCCGTGCCGGCTTGTCTTCTCATCTCTAAAATGTGTGGGTTTTGGGGGTACTTAGGATCAAGGATACTTGCAAGTTAAAAATCTCCATAATACTCTGAATGAGCATGGACTAAAGGCGCGCGTGCGTGTGTATGTAAGACAGACCTATAGGAGTCCTGGGCTGACCGGAATGTTGGCATGCCTCCTGGGCGTGAGTCTAAAGCTGGCTGGGGAGCAGGGTCCCCACTGAATGCCCGGTTCCTAGTCCCTGGCCCAGACCCCTCTCCGGTTGCAGAAAAGGAACCATCTGAGATTCACACTTCTGCCCGTGCTTGTTGGATGAAAGGTTGTGGAGTCTGAGCCAGGCCTGGCCTTGCTCCTTGCCCCGAGTCCATGCCCCAAGCAGCAGGTTCAGGGGTCATGTCAGTGAAGGTGGCTTCTATCCCAGTCTGACTTCCCTCCCAGTGCCGGTGGAGGGCGGGGAGATGGATCACCTGAGACAGGTAAACAGGGGTGAGGAGAGCCCGGCGGGCTGTCAAGTCAAGACCCCGGCAGAGGTCACTGCCCATGGTGTCTCCCTGGAGAGCTCCCAGGAATGGGGGCGGGGCAGGCCTGTGAGCCCAAGGCTATTGTGGAGAACCCACCCGGGCCCCTTCTCTTTCCCTGGGGTCAAGGTGAGCCCTTCACATCCCTGGAGAAGCCAACCAGGAACTGAGGGGACTGCCCTCCATCTCCCCTGCCCTCTGCTTCCTGGTGAGAGATGGGGTTCTTGCTCTGCCCCCCTCTTGCTCCTGGGGTCCTTCTCCAGACCCCTGCTTCCTGTCCTGAAGCCCCGATGAGGGCAGTTTCTACTGCCCGAGCTCTCAGACCTGGCTGGACTCTGTGATCTTCTCTGCAACCCTGTGTGGGAGGTGGGCAGCCTGGGACTGCTGGCTGTTACCCCCAAATGGCAGAGGGAAAAACTGAGGTTCCAAGAGATCACCCCACGGCAAGCCTCGCTGTTCTGTGGTGCGTGCTCCCGCACTCTTATGGTCTGGCTCGATCCTCCCACGCTCATCAGGAGGACCAGCTTTACATCTTGGGGGCCTCTCTGCCCTGTGCCCCTCCCCAGCCCAGTCCAGCTCAGCCCAGCCCCACAGGATCCTGGGTCGGGGAACTGGCCCTGCTGAAATCAAGATGACATCCCAGGAATTCACAGCACCAGGAGAAATCTATGGCCCCAGAGAGAGGGACCCAGGAAGCCGGAGAGGTTGTGGCTTCCTCCCTTCCCCCCGAGCTCCTTCTCATCCCTCCCCACACCCCAGCCCACGCCCGGTCCCTCCCAGCCCTGCTCACCCCCTGCATGAAGCATGGCTGTCAGGATGGAGGGGAACCAGGAAGTCTCGCTGTTGCTGGCCTGGAACTCACGCTGCAGTTCGGTGAAGAAGATGCCGATGCACGTGGGGAAGCCCAGGGTGAGGCCCTGCGTCACCACGGAGGCCAGCAGCACCACCCAGGCCCAGCAGCCCTCGGAGCGCTCCAAGGCCTGGGGCATCCTCGGCTACGAGTGCTGTAGACACAGCCTAACCGCTGCCCGGGTCGCCTGAGGAAGGGACAGAAGGGAGCTGCCGGCTGGCCCCGGCCCCTCTGCCGCCGCCCCTGGGCGGCTGGACCCATCCCTTCCTCTTGCCCGGCACCGGGTATGGCAGAGGGACGCCACCCCCTGGGAGGTGGCCAGAGGCCCACGCGCTGGCCTTGGCATCGCCTTTCCCCTACTTCTCAGAGCCAGCCTGGCAGGAGGGACAGGAGGGGCCAGCAGGTGAACCATTGTGGGCCCAGGCAGGCGGGCGGAACGCTTTCTAGCTGTGCCGTCATCTAGGGGTCAGCAGGTGGGACTGCCTGGCCCCGCCGTGGCTTCGCGCCCGCCAGAACTGCCGGTAGACGTCTGGAGCCGCTCAGTCCCAGGGCCACAGGCGCACAGTGACACCTCTCCAACGTCCCAACCAGCCTTCCTGCTTCCAGCACCCCGGGCACAGCCAGGCTCGCTGTCAGAGCCGCGGTGACAGCCGGGGAGCCAGTGGGCGGGGGCCGCCGAGCGGGCAGCCGCTGCACAAAGCGCGCCACACCGCAGCGCCCGAGTGCGGAGCTCACAGCCCCCAGAGAGAGGCCTGTCCCCGTGCGGGCTTCTCTGAGCACACCACACACACACACCCCCCACACATACAGTGCACGTAGACACACCCCACACACACACCACAGGTAACACGCATAAAACATAACTTGCAACACGTACAACGCACAGTCACATGAATACACAGAAAGGTGCACACGCACATACGAAGAATACAGACAGACATAACACCCGTGCACACACAGTCACACAGGGATGCGTAGAAAGATACCCATTCACACAGATGGGCAGACACACACCACACAGACAGGCAGAGAGAAACACACGGGATCACCAGGCACACAGAGTTACACGCAGACCCACACTTACACAGAGAAAAACCCAGAGACACAGGGACACACACAGTCACGCGTTCAAGAGTGCATAGACACACACAGAGACACAGATGCTCAGACACACACGCATGCAGCAGCACACCCCCAGACACACTCAGGCAAGCCCAGAGACAGACAGACACGTGCTGCAGACAAACGGACACACAAACAGGGCCGCGTGCTATGCAGACAAACGCACCCCCCACAGCCTTGGCTCAGTCCCACCTTGGTTCCTCGCCACCACCAGGGTCACTGCCCCCATCATAGAAGCTGCCTTATCCAGGCCTTGACACCCAGCCCCCTTCCCAAATGCAAAGCCCTTTTCTAGTCCCCTCCATCCTGCCTCTCCCCCTGCTCCCTGGCCCGCAGGGGCCCCAACCTCACCCACGCCAGGCAGGGGGAGCAGAGCAGTCTCCGTGAAACCAGCCATCCCGGGAGCTCCAGTTCCCACAGCCTCCCTCCTTTCTGCCCCAGGCCCTGAAGGTGAAGGTGAAGTCGCTCAGTCGAGCCCGACTCTTAAGATCCACGGAAACTCAGGAAACTATCAGAAATAGGAAACACCTCTTCCTGCCCAGCCCAGCACCCCACACCTTCCCCCCAGGCCCTGGAGCTTCAACACAGCACCCAAGCTGGATCCAGCCTAACTGCCTCCTTCCTGGGCTCCAACCCCTAACCTTCTCCAGCACAGGCCTCTTCCCTCCCCAGAGGACCCCCAGAGGCCCTGCCATGGTGAGTAGCCCATTCATCCTAGCCTGGGAGAGTGAGTGAGTGAGTGAGTGTGAGTGTGTGTGCGTGACCTTGAGTCCTGCGTGTGGGCTAGGAATACCTCCTGCCCTCCTGGCTCCTGCATGTCACACAGGCCCTAGAGATCCCCCAGCCCCGATTCTCCTGGCTCAGCCCCAAGCTTGGGGGCAAACCTCAGATCTTCCTCCAGCAAACTGGCTCTCACTCCTACCAGGATTTCTGTTCCCTCAGCAAGTAGAAAGGCCACAGATGCCACCTGATCCCGCCTGCGAATGTCAACTCTCCCCACCCTGCTCCGCTCACCCCTCCTCCACACACCCCGGCCCCTCCATCTTCCTGGACCTGCCACTTTCCACTTTCCTCCCAGAAGGGCCATCAGCCTTCCCTCCGGCTGGTCCCTCACCACGGTGCCCCACCCCCAGTACCCCACCCCCCAACGCCCCTTCCAAGGAGCACTCTGTCTCTGACCAGAGGTGGCAGGGAGAAGGAAGACGGGAGAGGAGACACGTGGGGGCCCCCAACCCCCTGCCCGGCTCTGGTCCCCTCTCCATTGCCCTTGCCTCCTGCCCCTCTATGCAGAGGCCTCTGGTGCCCTTATCAGCAATTACTCCTCTGAGCCTCCCCTCCAGTGAACTCTGTCCAGAATTCTGACCTTCACCCTACACCTACCTTCCCTCAGAACCTTTCAGTGGAGCTGGTTTCTCCTCCCTCCAGGCCTCGGGGGACAATCAGAGCCCAGGAAACCCTAAGCTCATTTGTTCTCTCTTTACCCTGGCCTCTCTCTAGGAGCTGGCTTGCAGACTTTGGCCTTCTCCAAGGAGGCTGTGCCCTCCCATACAGCCCCCAGACAACTCCCAGGTCACACGCAGAGCTTTTTTCTTCTGTTGGTCCTCCAGCAAACCGTCCCCGAGCCAGCTGGTCCCTCCTCGGGAACTCGGTTGCCGAGATTCCAAAATCCTCAGCCAGAGAGAAGTCCAGTCAGTCCTTCAAGAGTCAGCCCCAGCGGCATCTCCAGGAAGCTATGCTGACCCCCAACTCTAAGGCCCTTTCTTCCTGTACTTCTCTCCTTAATAGTAGTTTTCATCACACCAAACTGGAGTGGATCCTTCCGTGCTTATCGCTGTCACCTGCATTTCTCCTCCCACTTCTACACTATGAGCAGGGAGGGACCTGTTCACAGCCGCCCACCTGGCCTCCACCTGAGCCCAAAAGGTAATATCAGTGTGACTCACCTGTGCTCCTCGGGGGGGCGGGCAAGCCCAGGAACAAGGGTGAGCTGGTTTCCGGGCAGGCAGGTCCATTCCAGAAGACTCAAGAGGAACAGAGCAGCAGTGTGGGCTCTGGTTCCGCCTCTGCCCCGGCAGAGAAGCTGTCTTCCCTTTGTACCTGGAACCAGGAGTCATGATCACCCTCTGGCGTGCATTTGGGACAAGGAAGGAGACAGGGCTGGAGACGCTTCACTCTCACTTTCCGGGACTGGAGGTGAGCAGCTTGCCACGGGAGCTGCTGACCTCAGTCCTTAGGGACCTGCTGCCCAGAGAGAACAACCGTCTTCATGCCCAGGTGACCCAAAGCTGGCTGTGTGGACGGAAGTTCAGATGACATCTCCTGTCCTTCTCCCATGACACACACTGCCTGCTCTGTTTTTTAGGGCTTCCCGTCTTACGCGAGGAGACTGGCCAGGCCCTCAGAATCCACCCCCAGCCCCCCCGAGCTTGCAGGTACAGGCGAAAAAGGGCAGTGACGCTCTCACGCAGGGGTCTGGGGTTAGGGTCCTGGTGTGCAAAGGCCTCCCCCTGGACCTCTGCTCTCTTCTGGCGGAAGAGCTGGTGAGAGGAAAACAAGGAACCATCAACTTTACCAACAGCGGAAGGATGGCCAGACCCTGGAGACCCCCTCCCTCCCCAGGCTCCACACCAGGCAAGATGCCAGGCCTGAAGCCCAGGACAGAGGACAGGCAGGAGTGAGATTCCTGCCAGAGAGGGGAGCAGCCTGAGCTTGGGGTGGACAAGCCCTCAAATTCCTGGACCTGGTAGGAGCCCCGGGAAGGAAGAAGGCGGTTCCAGAGGTGGGCCAGCTGGAGCCGGTCACCCTCCTCCCTTCTCTGCCTCCAGAGGTGCCCCCACCATCCAGACAGGGGCTCCGGTTGACCACGGCCTGGAAGGGGGATGGGCGAGGCAGCAGAAACCTCATGACCTCTTGCCACCCTGGCATATTCCCTGCCGTCCGGATCAGTTTCCACAGGGCTTGCTTCCCACCCTCCCCCTCACGGCGGATCTCCTCTGGGTGGGGCTTCTGGGACGTCCAGGCGGCGTCCCCCGGGGAGGTTTCAGCCCAGGCCTTGGGTGGTACCTGTCCCCTCACCCGCCAGGCCGTGGGGGTCCCCAGCCATCCCAGGCTGGAGCGGCCCGCAGGACGCGGACAAGGATCCTCACCCCCAACCGGCGGGAAAAGGGCCCCGGAGGTCCCCGGCGGGGCGGGTCCGCGACGGTGCCCACGGGGACCCCGGCGAGGGAAGACACCTCGGGGGCCGTGGTGGGGGGGGGGGGCCCGGGGAGCCTGCTCACCGGCTCGCACGGGCCCGGCGGAGGGGCGGCTCCACTCCCGCCGAGCGGCTTCCTGCGGCCCGGCCCGCCCGCGGAGGAGGCGGCAGGACGCCGGGCGGCAGCCGGGACCGAGGGGCGGGCGCAGGGCGCGGGTGGGCGGGACCACCTCCGCGTCTCTTCGAGCCGGGCGGGAGGCCTCGGGACCAGGCCCGGGGGAGCGGGGAGGCGAGGGCGGGGAGACACCCCATGCTTGCAACCTCGCCCCCTCCTCCGAGTGGCCCGGACCACTCCAGCAGCCCCGGCCCGGCTCCCGGCGCCTACGGGCGCGTAGGTACGTAATTAACAAGTAATTGGCGTAGCCCACCTGCTCGCTATCGAGCTTCTTGATTTTCCCGCTCTGATTCCAGGGCCCCAGGAATGGAAAGCAGAAAGCGTGGGCTAAGAGACGGCACCTCCCAGCGGCAGTCGCGTAGGCGGCCAGGGTGCAGGGTTCCTTCTTGGGAGGCTCTAGCTTCCTCCCAGTGAAAACCTAGAGCTTTGAAGGCCACATCCAGAGGAGGCTGGGCAGGCAGCTGTCGAGGAGCAGAGAAGAGGGTGGACCCCCTCAGCCCTGGGAGCGGGTCAGAGGGCCCCCACTTCCTCTGCTCGTGCTTCTCTCCCACCTAGCCAAGCCTTGATATGTATTATTTAAAATGTATAGTTAGTGTGGTACTACTGGATAGATGTATAGATCAGTGAAATAGAATTGAGAATAAGCCCTTACATTTACAGTCAGTTAATTTTCCGTCAGAGTGCTGAGACAGTATAGGGTGGGAAGAATATATAGCTGCATGTAAAAGAATTTGGTTGGATTGCTACCTCATACCGTTTAAAGAACAAAACACAACACTGAAACTATAAAAATTCTTAGAAGGAAGCATAGCAGCAACTCTTCATGACCTTGGGTCAGGCAATGGGTTCTTCTTTGACACTACAGCAAAAGCAGAAGTGACAAAGGGAAAAAAAAAAAGGTTTGGACTTCTCTGACAGTCTAAGACTCTGTGCTTCCACTGTAGGAGCCATGGGTTCGATCCCTGGTCAAGGAACTAAGATCTCCGCATGCTGCGTGGTGCAGCCCAAAAGCTAAAAACCTTTGTGCACTAAAGGACACCATCAGGAAAGTGAAGAGATAACTCTCAGAATGGGAGAAAATATTTGTAAATCATATATTTGATAAGGGACCTGCATTGAGAATGTATAAAGAACTCTCACAACTCAACCTTAAAAAGACAAACAATTTTTACAAATACTTTTTACAAACAGTAAAAAGACAAATAATTTCATTAAAAATGGGTGAAATATATGAATAGATATTTCTCCAAAGAAGATATGTGAATGGCCAACAAGCCCATTGAAAAAATACTCAACATTATTATTCATCAGGGGAAATGCAAACCAAACCCTCAATGAGATACCGCTTCCCACCCACTGGGATAGCTTAACTTCTGGGTGAGTGAGGTAAGAGATACTGTATCGAGTTGTGAGTCATATCTTAGACATCTGTGCCTGTGGTTCCTTTACTTGGCAACAGTCACAGTGCTGGGATTGCCTCTTACTTGGGGGATATTCATCCTAGTCTGAGGTTCCCTAGATACAAACCTTGGGAGGAGGGGATTAAGGTTTATCCCATGGTCCCAAAGGGATGGTCTCAGGCTTTGAGAGGTCCTGTGTGGGGGACAAAAGAGGGTCACACTGGGTCTACACCATCTGGATACCCCTTATCTCAGCCTGGCCCAGTACTGGGTGGCAGTGAGACAGGAGGGTAGGGGGGCAGGCCACAATCATTCCAAGTAGCACATACACACACGCACAAATGATGATGCAGCTATTGAGAATACAAAAAAACTACTTAGAACCCGGCAGGGCCGAGATAGGGAAGATTCAACTTCTCATAGACTTTGAGCCTCAGTATGTGCTCATTGTAACAGGTTAGCATACGCTAAATGACACAGGTGTCAAGATAGTTCCAAGGCTGACCAAAATAATGGGTGGTGGCCCAATTCCTGGAAATCCCCGCCTCTACCCCAAAAGAGTTGGAATAATCCTCCTACTTGTTAGAAATCACCAACCTATAAAAATGAACAACCCGTATACCAGAACCACTCTCACCTTCCGAGAGGAACCTCTGTCTCTGGAACGCGTATTTCTCTAAATAAGCTCGCTTCTGCTTTCCTATGGCTTGTTTTCTGCACAAAGTCGAGGACTCTCACTTGGCACCCTGTCCCAGGAATCTCACCCGAAACCTGGAACTTGACTATACCTGCCCTGGGTACTCAGAATAGGCTGGGTGTAGCCCTCCACCCCATTTGTGGGTACTCTGGCCCTACTTAGGGACTCAATGCCCAGAGACTTCCTGGAGGCTCTTACCCTCTCTGGAAAAATCAAACTAGGTTTCCCAGGACCCCACTGTCCTCTGGGGAGCCCCACTCTAATCTTCGACCTCTGCTCAACAAGATGAGACTCAGAGAGCTGTGGGCAAACCCCCTCCTCCATCCCAGACTCTGGGTACTTCTTCAGAATAAAGCTCCCATCAGGTCGGGGCATAGTCACTGGCTGCAGAGCTCAGAACTAGGGTCTGTGACTCCCACAGGTCACCCTTGCAGCCTTCCTCTGTGACTTTGCCCCAAGGGTTGCTCTGAGGGTGCAGCCTGGTCACCGGGCCCGGTTTTGTTAGAGCATATCACAGCTGTAAAATGAGGAGTGGGTGACCAGGGACTCAGAGAAGCAAACTGAGGCATCTGCTCAAAGAGAGAGGGAGGCAGCTGCTCAGAGTCATAAACCTTTAGGAATTAATTCTAAGTAGTCAGTAGTTGGGTTCCCTGGTGGCGCAGTGGTAAAGAATCCGCCTGCTAGTGCAAGAGACGTGAGTTGCATTCCTGGGTCAGGAAGATCCCCTGGAGAAGGAAATGGCAACCCACTCCAGTATTCTTGCCTGGAGAATCCCATGGACAGAAAAGCCTGGCGGGCTACAGTCTATGGGGTCGCAAAGAGGTGGACACAACTTAGTGACTAAACAATTAGTATTGAATAACGCAATTGCCACACATCACTAAGAATAACAACCACCATGTTCTACTGCTGATCTGCCAACCCCGCCTGAGATCTGCCCGGTTATTCCATTCCCTGAAATACTCTGTCCTGATGATCTTTTTTTTTCAAATAACAAAAAACGTGGTCAGCCCTTGGTTGACTTGCACGTGTCAGCTTAGAAGCCCCTTCCTCCAGGAAGGCCTCCCAGACCTCCCATGTTGAGGCCCTAATCCTGACGAGTGTTGTGTGTCTCCCACACTAATTTCCCTGAGCCTTAGGGAACTTTCTTGCCCAGTTGATCAACATTGCCCCAGCCCTTAACACAGGGTGTAGCATAGAATATAACAATAATGGTCACCATGTGTGGAGGAAGTTCTAAGTACTGTTCAGATACTACCTTATTGGCTTGGTGAAGGAATGGAGTATTGCCCACCCCAAGTCAGTCCCTCATTCCAGGATCTTAGGATCCTTTAAAATATATATATATATAAATATAATATATATATATATAATATATATATATATATATATATATAAGGCCACACTATGCTCCATGGGGGATCTTAGTTCTCCAACCAGGGATCAAACCCATGCCCCCTGCTTTGGGAGTCTTAACCACTGGACCGCCAGGGAAGTCTCTAAAAATATTTTAATCTTTTAGAAGCTCCAGGATGGGATGCTGGTCCCTCTGCACCCCTCTCTGGGTCTTGGCCTGTGCCCGTGACCCTGAGGTCTCCTTGACATGGACAGAGTGCCCTCTGCTGGTTTAGTGGGGACAATCCATCCAGGCTCTTCTGGACGCTGCTGGCACTGGGCCCCTGGGCACCTTCCTGTTTGCAAGCCCCTCCACTACTCCACCAGCTCTGTTCCATTTCTACCTTCTGCCTGTCACCCTCCTCTGCCTGCTTGCCCTCCTCTGCCAGGGCCTGTATCAACTTGTCAGCTGGTCCCAGAGGCCTGGGCCATGCCACCAAGCTTGCTATATCCCCCAAAGATCCTCCTAAACTTAAATCTGAGGGGCCAAGTCTCTCCCAGGACTGACCATAGCTGGAGACCTAATGTTGGGGTACCTAGTACCCCAGCCTCCCCTCCACTCCAGCCCCCTCACTCTCTCTCTCTTTTTTTTTAGCTGCACTGCAAGGCAGGTGGAACTTCCCTGACCAGGGATTGAATTTGTGCCCCCTGCAATGGGGACCCAGAGTCTTAACCGCTGCACTACCGGGGAAGTCCTCCTTTTGTGTTTCTTACCCAGAGTCTCTCCTCCACGCCACCCCCGTTTCTGGAGCTCCAAGCCCTTCTTCTTGAGATTTTCTCACCGTCACCGGAACTGAGCCTGTCCCTACACTGCCCACAGCAGCTTCCTCTTCCTTCACAGCAGGCCCTTCCTCTGTTCTCTGACTCCATCCCATCTAGGGCCTCCTTCCTGCCCCTTGGCTTTCATCTTCATATCCAGCTGAGCTTAATTCTACTGCTTCTTCCCTTTGAGATCTTGCTCAGATGTCTTATCTCTTCCTGAAGCTGGGGGCCCTTCAGGCCCACACAGCTCACACACTGAGCCTTGACAGCTCTCTCTCCTCAGCCTCTCTGCCTGAAATGGCAGAATCATCTTCTAAAACCCTCCCCACTTTGGGGACTTCCTTGGCCGCCCAGTGGTTAAGACTCTCTGCTTCCAACACAGGGAGCCTAGGTTTGATCCCTAGTCAGGGAACTAAGATCCCACATGCCCCGTGCTGCAGCTAAAAAAAAAAAAAGGCATCTCACTTTTCAGGGCTGCACTGGAAGGCTGTGCCGGCTTTGAGTTCACAGGACACTCTGCCAGCACCCTGGCAGGCTCTGTTCTGCACACTTGTATCCCGGTACTCCAGCCCACACGCCTGACGGCTGGCCCTGGGGATTTGCCTCCTCGCCCATTCCCACCTCACATGCATTTCTGCACTCAGATGTCACGCCCTGGGCCCTCACTTCACACCCAACACCCTTCCTCTTGGCCCCACTCAGCCTGGCCCTGGAGCCCATGGTTCTCCCTGCCTGGGCTGCCCTGATACGCTCAAAACTGTCCATTTAAAAACAAACTAGGTGGGGACTTCCCTGGTGATCCAGTGGTGAAGAATCTACCTTGCAATGCAGGGGACGCGATTTCAATTCCTGGTCAGGGAATTAAGATCCCACATGCTGCGTGTGGGTCAGGGAAGACCGATGAAGCCAAAACTATCTAAATAAATGTTAAAAAAAAAAAAAAAAACTGGATGAGAAGGGGAAGCTTCCCTGGTGGCTCAGTGGTAAAGAATCCACCTGCCAATTCAGGAGACACGGGTTTGATTCCTGGGCAGGAAGATCCCACGTTCACAGAGCCTGTGCTCGCTGTCACAAGAGAAGCCACCGCAGCGAGAAGCCCTCCGGTCACGTCTAGAGAGTAGACCCCGCACAGCACAGTGAGAGAAAAACCCCTATAGCAGCGAAGACCTAGCACAGCCAAAAAAAAAAAAAACTGGGGGGACTTCCCTGGTGGTCCAGTAGTTGAGACTATAAGCTCCCAATGCATTCAGCCCGGGTTTGATCCCTGGTCAGTGAACTAGATTCTACATGATGCAACTAAGACCCAGGGCAGTCAAAGAAAAGATTCTGCAAGCAGTGTGGCAGCAAAGCAAAAAAAAAAATCATGCCATTTCCCTGAAGGCCTGCCTCCCTCTGGGATGGCCAGAGCACGCCAGAACCACGTGCCTGTTCTGGTTCCCTCTGGCGACCGGCCGGTCCCATCCCTTCCTTTGCTCCAGCCACCTCCCTGCTTTCCCATCTCCCTGCTTTCCCATCGCTCTGGATAACCCCTACAGCTTGCAAGGATGAAGGCCAAGTGACACCCCCTCTGGAACATCCTGGTGGCCCCAGATATGTGCAGCTTTCTGAGAACCTGGGGGAGCCGCCTGCTTCGGTATCTCCAGCGCCTGGAAGAGCACCGAGCCACACACTCAGCAGGTGTTGTGTTGGTTTCCTGTGGCTGTCATGCAAAGGACCACGAACGAGGGGCTGAGGGGGCGGATCAGGGCGGGGGTGGAAGGCCAAGGCAATAGAACTATATTCTCTCCCCATTCTGGAGGCCAGAGGTCTGAGATCAAGATGCTTGGCAGGGTCAGCGCCCTCTGAAGGCTTCGAGAGGGAGTCCAGCCCACCCCTCCCTCCCGAATTCTGGTGGCTGCTGCCATCCTTGGCTTGCAGCTGCATCCCTCTCTGTTCCATCTTCTCTCTGTATCTGAATGTCTCCATGTCTCTGGTTTCTCTTTTTATCAGGACACTAGGCATTGGATTAGGGTCCACCCTACTCCAGTATGTGTGTGTGCGCGCTCAGTCGTGTCCGACTCTTTGAAACCCTGTGGACTGTAGCCCGCCAGGCTCCTCTGTCCATGGGATTCTCCAGGCAAGAATACCGGAGTGGGTTGCCATTTCCTTCTCCAGGGATCAAACCCGTGTCTCTTGCATTGGCAGGTGGGTTCTTTACCATTGCGCCACGTGGGAGGCCCTCTACTGTATGACCCTCTCTTAACTAATGACATCTGCAAAAACCTGTTTCTAGATAAAGTCACATCCTGAGGTTCTGCATGGACATGAACTTGGGGGAGATTCTATTCAAAACGGCTCAGGTGCCCAGTGGGCATTTGTGGCTTGATGGAGACACCCGTCTTCCAGATGCAGCCCCAGGTCCACCTCCTCTGAGGGATCTTCCCTCGTGTTCCTAGGCTGCCCTGCCCCCTGACCCTTATTCTTCCCTTGGAAACTATGGCGCTTTTTTTTTTTTTTTTTTTTTAGCATTTCCTGCTAAATCTAGAATTTCTGCTGGGCACAGATCTACGCAGAGAAATTTCAGATCGTCATGCAGGCAGGCTGTTGTGTGAGACTGGCATTCAAACAAGCTCGAGCCTCTCCTAAAATGAAACCAGAACAAAAATCTACCCTCCTTCTCTTCATACCCGCCTCGGGCTCCCGCCCCCACCCCTCCATAGCCTGACGCCTCCACTCCCCCTCCGCTCTCTAAGGCAAACTTCTGCCCCACTCACCATTCCCACCCCATGAGCTCACATCCAATGAGCACATCTAGTCCTGATCTGCCTGAAGCATCAGACCACACTGGTCCCTCCCTCCTTGAAATCAGCTCTTTCTCTGGTTTGCGGAACATCTCTCTCTCCTGGGCTTCCTCTTGTGTCTCTGGCCACCTGTGGTGTTTGCTCTTGACTTTTGTTTCTGTTTGTCTGTGTGTTTGGATGCATTGAACAGGACATGGGATCATAGTTTCCTGACCAGTGTTCGAACCCACACCCCCTGCGTTGGAAGCGTGGCATCTTAACCCCTGGGCCACCAGGGCAGTCCCTGCTCTGTCTTTTTTTTTCCTCTGAGGCATTTTATTTGTATACAGTCCATCCCTAGAAAAAGGATCCAAGGATTTTTTTCCCTCCTGTACATTTTCGTCTTGCTTCTTCATGGTCCGTGATGCCAGCTGAGGTTGTCAGGACAGTGTCAGGACAAATCAACGAGCTGGGAGCAGGTTATTCTGCATTCTTCTAGATCTTTGAGGTGCACATCAAATCTGGGGCTGATCATTCCACGCTTATTCACCCTGCTGGTGAGGTTCACGACAACTTTCCCAGCCTGTGATCATCGATGATGTCAAATTCGCCGATGTAACCGTGCTTCGTTATCACAATTAGAAGCCCGACGATGACTCTGGAGCACGGCCTAACAAGCACCTGGCGTTTGTTTCCCTTTTTGGTATTGTTGATATGCTTGAGCGCATCAGTTAGGACATTCGTGAGCACCATTCTGGCAGCCCAGAAAGATGGCAAAAAGAGCTCTTTCTTTTTTAAAGTGTTTATTCATTTATTTATTTTGGCTGCGCCGGGTCTTAGTTGCAGCATGCAGGATCTTCAGTTGAGGCACGTGAGATCTAGGTTCCTGACCAGGGATCCAACCCAGGCACCCTGCATAGGAAGTGTAGCATCTTAGCCACCGGGCCACCAGCGAAGTCCCTGCACTTGACCTTTGAATGGCAGAGTTCCCCCAGGCTCTGACCTTCACCCTCTCCTCGCCTCTTCTCACTCCCCAACTGTAGCTCCCACCACCACCTTTATACTGACCCCTCCACATATTCTATGTTCAGCCCAGATATCCAACCTGGCACCTTCACTCGTGTACCCCAGTGACCCTGAAGCCCAGCATCAGCCAAAACCTGCCATTAACACCAGCACCCACTGCCCCTGGTGTGGCCACAAGGCCCCTCAAAGCCTGTCTCTCAGTTTATTCAGATTCTCACCTAAAGCATCAGTGTACATACACATTACTGACAACAGAGCATTGTAGGCACTTGGGCGTGATTGTTCTGAGCTCACAGGACAGTTGGCATCCATGCCATCTCCGTCTGGTCCAGCTACTAAGTTCTGGACATGTGAAACCCCTGTCTGGGGTGAGATGAGTGAAGAAGCACTTGCCTGGAATTCAAAATTTACAGGGACACCAGCAAAACTCAGTAAACAAGATAAATAATAAGAACTTCCCTGGTGACCCAGTGGTTAAGAATCTGCTTGCCAATGCAGGGGACACAGGTTCGACCCCTGGACCAGGAAGATCCCACGTGCCGCAGGGCCCCTAAGCCCGGGAGCTTCCGCTGAGCACCAGGAGAAGCCGTCTCAACATGCACGGAAACTAGAGAGTAGCCCCCTGCTCGCTGCAACTAGAGAAAGCCTGTGTGCAGCAACGAAGCCCCAGCGCAGCCGAAATATAAATATAAAAATAATTCTTAAAATACATACATAAGAATCTAATAATAATTTAAAGGTAATATTTTTAGAAAATCAGACCAGTAATGTATGCCCAATGGGGACTTCCCTGGTGGTCCAGTGGTTAAGACTCCGAGCTCTCAATTCAGCAATGCGTTCGATCCCTGGTCAGGGAACTAACATCCCGTATGCCACACAGAGCAGCCTTTAAAAAAAAAAAAAGTACCAATGGAGTGGTCAATGGTTTCATGAGTAAAATTTTGTTGGAATCAGGGCTGAGACTAGTGCAAGTGGTACGTGGCAGGTAGTACAAGCAATGGGTCAGGTCATTAGAAATGCGTCCTTTTCCTTCTTCTAGGCCATGCTGCCCAGCTTGCAGGATCCTAGTTCCCTTATCAGGGACTGAACCCATGCCTTTGGCAGTGAAAGAGCAAAGTCCTAACCACTAGACTGCTAGGGAATTCCCAAAAGATGAGTCTTTATTTACAATTTTGATATTCTGTCCATCATAGATTTTTGCATTAATTTTGATTTGGTGAAATATTGCCTTAAATATTATTTATCTTGTTTCCTGAGTTTTTTTGCCTCCTCCCCTTAAATCCTGAAGGATTCCCAAGTGGCTCAGTGATAAAGAATCTGTTAGGTAGGTAGAATAGGGAAAAGGAGTCCAAAATGGCGGTGGCTAAAAGACAAGGAAGGAAAAAAATTAAAAAAATAAAAATAAAAGACAAGGAAGGGAAAAGCCCACGAAAATAGAACAAAGGACGGTCTGAGGACCAGAGTGGGGACCTCAGGTAAAACAAACAACACTCCTGGCTGGCCCAATTTACATAGGACAGGCCCGGGGGTGGGGGGGGGGCGACATATACAAAGAGGAGGCAAGGCTCGCTCTTGCTCTCTCTCCCGTGCGCTGGGGCGCTCTTCTCTACGCGTCTTTGGATCGACGTGCCCTCATGCCTCGAAGATGGATTTTCCTGCTATCTTCTAAATAAAATAGATCTGTAACACTGAGCTGTAACACTGATTTGTCTAAGAGCTATCACACGGTCCTTTTGAGACCTGAGAGCTATAACATGGTCTGTCCAAGACCTGAGAGCTGCAACATGCCGAGGGGGCTTTAATGCCCGTCACGCCAAATCTTTGCTGTGATGGAACAAAAGCCGAGGAGCATACACTCGCGTGACAAATCCACCTGCCAATACAGGCGACGTGGGTTCAATCCTTGGGTTGGGAAGATCCCCTGGAAAAGGAAATGGGAACCCACTCCAATACTCTTGCCAGGAAAATCTCATAGACAGAGAAGCCTGGCGGGCTACAGTCCATGGGGTTGCAAAGAGTCGGACACGACTGAGCGTCTGAGCCCACGTGTGTGCACTTAAATGCTGAGCCCCTGGCGAGGGTCTCACTGGCTTCATCCTAGTCTTGGCTCTACCTGAAATGCATGATGTTTTCCAACCGTCTGATTTGAGAAGCCCTGGGAGTTGTATTAATCTTCAGAAAACACAAGTGATATCTCAATCCATGCTTTCCTACAGATCAGCAAACAGAGGCCAGAGAGGTCTGTGTCTCTCCCCTCACATGCCTGCTGGAGGGCCCTCAGCCTCAAAGAATCTTGAGGCTAGAGGGGAGGTCGAGATGGAAACCAGGGAAGAATACACAGGTCCTTTGCATCTATCTGGATGCAGTGGGCACATGGACCTGGCTTCAGGATGGAGAAAAGGATGCAAAGGAAAAAGGAACCAGGTGAGCGGCCGTGCCAGGCCACTTGCACCCAGCCAGCCCAGCCTGACCCAGGAAAGGATCGAGGTGGCCTTCCACCCTCTGACCGCTGAAAGTGTTCCTTCGTCAATATCAATTAAGCGCTGGCTCAGATGGTAAAGAATCTGCCTGCAGTGAAGGAGACCCAGGTTCAATCCCTGGGTCAGGAAGATTTCCTGGAGAATGGAGTACACTCCAGTATTCTTGCCTGGAGAATCTCACGGACAGAGGAGTCTGGCGGGCTACAGTCCACGGGATCGCAAAGAGCTGGACACAACTGAGTTACTTGTGCTAAGCAAGAGAGACCAACATGATATACCTATCATGCAGCTGGTCTGATGGAGAATTCCCACATGAAACAAGGTGGGTGCCACGAGGGATGCACGTAGAAAGTGACGGCAGGAGAGGGGAGAGCCCACCTGGCTTAGGGAAAAGAGGGTTTGCGAGTGGCTTCCTGGGGCAAAACATGTCTTAGTTAAGTTTGTTTAAGTGTTTCCTCGGGTTTTTGTTTTTTGGCTGCACTGGGTCTTAGCTGCAGAATGCAGGATTTTTAGTTGCATCATGTGGGATCTGGTTCATTGACCAGGGATGGAACCTGGGTCCTCTGCATTAAGAGCTCAAAGTCTTAGCCAATGGACCACCAGAGAAGTCCCTCCTTCTCATTGCTTGTTACTTTCTCCTCCTTAGTCCTTAAGACTCATTTGAGGGACTTCCTCATTGCAGAACCAAGATCCCACATGCTGTAGGGCTTAGCCAAAAAAAAAAAAAAGAAGAAGTAATGAGGAGGAAGAATAAGGTGGGGGTGAGGGTGGAAGCATGCTCCCAGCAGAGGGGATGGCAGGGGCAAAGGGCGGGAGGTGAGTCGAGTTGAAGAGTAGAATGGAGTGCGGCTGGTGACGCAGTCCGTGAGAACTACTGGACACTGATGTTTGAGGCAAGGAGCTGGGGTGGGAGTGGGATGGGATTGGGTCAGCAGGGAAGGCTGGAGATGGTTTACCTCTTTATTTTTTATTTTTCTGTTTTATTTATTTATGTTTGGCTGTGCTGGGCCTCCGTTGCTGCGTGGGCTTTCCCTAGTTATGGCGAGCGAGGGCTACTTTTTGTCATGCATGGGATTCGCATTGTGGTGGCTTCTCCTGTGGAGCATGGGTTCTAGGCTGGCAGGCTTCAGTAGTTTGGTTTCCCAGGTTCTAGAGTGCAGGCTCAATAGTTGTGACGGATGGGTTTAGTTGCTCCGTGGCATGTGGGATCTTCCCTGACCAGGGATCGAAACTGTGTCTCCTGCATTGGCAGGTGGATTCTTTACCACTGAGCCACCAGGGAAGCCCGGTGTACCTCTGTAGAGCTGGTGGGACCCGGTCCAGGTCCCCAACAGATTGCCTTTCTTATGGAGGAAAACTGTAGGGTTTGTGCTTATGCGGGCTTAGGGGAGATGCTCCTGACAGCCCTCCGGTAGCTACTGCATTACAGGCAGGGCCTCTGCCAGAGGCTCCCACAAAATGTCCCCTCCCTTCCACCTCCAGCCTGCGCACACCCTCTCGTGGGGGAGGGAAGAGTTAAGACTCCTCCTTGAGGCTCCTGCCGGGTGGTCCTGCTTCCTGCTCTGTCCTCACCTGTGCAATGGGATGACAAATGGACAGAAACTTTTGCTGCTACCAGGGGTCCTTCAGCTCCATCCTTTCACCCTCCCACCCCATGAGTTTGGGTCAAACTCTCAGTAACATCCAGGAAGCAACATCTTTGACTTCGGCTGGGCTGCCACTTGCCACCTACCTCTAGAGGGAATCAGGGAAGGAGTTAAAGATAAAACAAAGCTGTAGGACAGATGTGTAGGATGTAACATTATGTCATGTTACGTTTTGAAAGTAACTTTGGAAAATGCATGATAGTTGTGTCTTCTAGCTACAACATCTACATCTTTATAACAAAAGAAGACTGCCAGGAAATTCTCCAGGAGAGGTTACCTCTGCAGAGAGGTGGTAAGGATTATGGTAGGAATATCTTCTTTAAAAAAAAAAAATTATCTTTGGCTGTGCTGGGTCTTCGTTGCTGTGCTCGGGCTTTCTCTAGTTGTGGAGAATGGGGCGGGGCGGGGATGGGTTTACTGTCTGGTTGTGGGGCAAGGGTTTCTCATTGTGGTGAATTCTTTTATTGCAGAACATGGCCTCTAGTGTGAGCGGGCTCAGTAGTTGCAGCTCACGCGCCCTGGAGTGCTTGGGCTCAGTAGTTGTGGTGCATGGCTTAGCTGTCCCTTGGAATGCAACGTTTTCCCAACCAGGGATGGAACCCGGCCGGGTTCCTTGTGTTGGCAGGCAAATTCTTTACTACTAAGCCAACAGAGAAGCCCCGGAATATTTTATTTTCTTTTGCATTTCTATATTTTGTAAAATTTCTACAATGAATGTGCTATTAGAGGGGTGGTGTAGCATCGTGCTTGAATAAGCAGACTGTCTGGGTTTGAATCTGGCTCCGCAATTCATGTGCCTTCGTGATCTTGAACAAGGCACTTCTTATCCTCAGTTTCCTCCTGCGGAGGGTGGGGGTTGTTATTAGAATTAAATGAGCTCAGTTTTGCTATCAACATTCCATTTGCTATGAACAGGGCCCCTGGTGTGCAGTAGGCATTACATGTTTGTTAAATAAAAGCAAAATTACTTTTACCAAATATGCAAAATATATATATTTTAAAAGTTGCCCAAGTAATATAAGAACATAATCTTCTTGTGAGAAATGACACAGGAATTTTTTAAGTGAAATAACACTTGGGAAGATTAATTTACAGTCTGTTTGGATTTGCATTAAAAAAAACATTCGTTGTGTTAAGGCAGGAGCAGGAAGGCATAAGAAGACTCTTCACGGGGAAAGGCCAAGGCCAGGGCTCACCCATGTGGATTATGGAAGCGCTCTGGCTGATCCTGCACCCTGAATCATCCGCTATGATATATTCATCCAGGAGGCAAATGCTGAGCCAAGAACCCCAACATTTTGGTTTCTTAATCAGCCTCACTGACACGCAGGCAGGCTTGCTGTTTGGCTTTCTGAAATACTGGCGAGCATCTGATGACCCCCCCCCACACACACTAGGACTACTATTGTGGATCCCCAGGGGCTTACGAACTTGGGGAACTGTTTAAGGGGACAAGTAACATGCCTTTGATGTGGGTTTCACACCAGCGTGTGCCTGAGGGTATCAGGCTCCAGCATCACACACCACGTGAAGGCTCCTTCAGAGCCTGGAGGAGCTGGTGAGGGAGGCCCCTCCATCGGCTCCCCCGTGGGGAAGGACTCATATCCGTGGAGCTGGCTCTTGTGTCTCCTTGGGTCACACTTTTTACCTTCTCAGCATTTAAAAAATTTTTATCTGGCTGCGACAGGCCCTAGTTGCAGCACCTTTGATCTTCATCACGGAATCTTTAGTTGCTGCACATGGGTTCTAGTTCCCCGACCAGGGGTCGAACCTGGGCCCCCTGCACTGGGAGCTCAGAGTCTTAGCCACCGGACCGCCAGGGAAGTCCCCCTCAGCCTTTCCTGACCTCAGTCCATGGACTGATTTGGGGGAGTGCGGAGGCAAGATTTAAGCATTTTGGCATGCAAGCTTTCCCCCAAAAGGGAAAACGTTTACGTTTCATTTCTACCCATCCACACCAATAGCACTGGTGAGGAATGGAAGTTACTGGACTGGTGCTGACTGGAGCCTCCAGGGAGGAAGGTCAATAGAACCACAGCCCAGGGTCAGAGCAGCCACAGGGTGCCCTGCTCTGTGAGGCCATCCGAGCGCACCTTCCACCTGCCAATCGGCCACCCTGCCAGGCCCCAGAGTGAGAAACAAAGGTCACTCCGTCTCTGGCGACAAGCCAGGTGGGGATGGAATTCAGGCACACCCTGGTTCTGGACCACGTTGCCCCAGGGAGTTTTCTCCCCCGTGACTGTCTCATTTCCTCTTCTGAGCCAATCATTAACCCTCCTGGGGTCCCACCGCATGAGAAACCACAGGAACAAGTGACTGGTCGAGGCTGGAAATGTCCAGGCCGCTTCCCTAAAGGGACTGAGTCCCCGGTCACACAGCTGCCGTGGTCGGAGGGCAGGGCCCAGCCTCTCCCTGTGACTTCCACACGGTCTGGCTTGGCTGGGCAGGTCAGATGGAAGAGACCTGGATGTGAATGAAGCCCCTTGGCTTCCGGACAGTGCTACCCAGGGGAGCTGTGTGCGGTGGGCTTAAGGCTGGGGGGCGGGGAGAGCAGCTTCCAGGCACCCACCCACCCGGAGAGCTTCAGTTCCACATGCTCCTCAGCTGCAAAACACCAGCCATGTGAGAAAAACTCTTGCTGGGCAGAGGAATGGGGGCCCCAGCCCCGTCTGGACCGAGGCCCTCAGCCTTTTGGGGAGGGAGGTCTGACACAGTCATGATTCCCCGGCTTAACTTCCTAGCCTCCAGTCAAGCCAGTAACTCAGAACACCTCTACCCCCGTGGGTCAGGTGCCAACTCTCCCTCTGGCCACCTGCGGGGGAGGAGTCATCTGCGGGGAGGAGCCCCGCCCACTCCTGGGCAACCTGAGACCCTCTGACGGGGCTTGGGAGCTCACGGGGTGGGGGAGGCCGAGCATCCTGGTCAGGAATTCCCCCTCTGGAGGCCACCGGACTGTCCCCAGTCCCAGTGGGATCGCCAGCCTGGTTCAGAGCCCCTTCTCCCGTGACAATGGGGACGGGAGGATCGGCCTGTTTTCGGGGATCCCCAGGACCTCCCGGGACCCCTGGGTGGTCGTCGCTGGTGAAATCCAGGCAGCGGGGTCGGTAGGCGGGTTCACCGCCCGCCCCTCCACCCCCGGGCCAGGGGACCCCGCGGGGCCGGCCACCCTCCCCGGCGCGCCCCTCCCCTCGGGCGCAGCCAGCGCTCGAGTCCAGCTTTATTGGCCTAGGCCTCGGAGGGGCGCTGCTTGAGCGTGACCGAGGCGCCGCTGCTGACCATGACGGCGGGGTAGAGCGGCTCCAGGAAGGAGGCGAGGAAGCGGTAGAGGAGGCTCACGCTGCCCGCCACGCTGTAGAAGGAGAGGCAACCCGCAGCGCAGTCGAGCATCACGCCGAGCGTGCGGTGGTAGCCACCGTGCAGCACCGTCTGCGTGTTGTTGTGCCACACGGAGAACTTGAGCGAGTCCCACTCCAGGCACCACGAGTAGGGATTGCGGCCCAGCAGATAGACGATGTTGCGGCGCGGGCGGCCGCCGAGTGGGGGGCTGCGACGGTAGGTGACGCCCAGGCACACCCACGAGTTGGACACGTCGGCCTCCCAGTAGTGGCGGCCCTCGGCCAGCCCCCGCGAGCACAGCACCTGCGGCCACTGCTTGAAGCCCGGGAAGGGGCCGCTGGCCGCGAAGGGCTCCAGGAGGATGCCCAGGTTCAGCACCGAGTGGGTCTCCTTGAACAGGAAGAGCTCCTCGCTGGCTGTGGTGGGGTCGAAGTTCAGGTTGCAGTAACCTGGGCCGAGGGGGTATGGAAAAGGGGGCTAGGGTCCACGGGCTAGGGAGCAGAGCGCTGGAGGGCTAGAGAGGGGAGGGCCAAAGCTCACAGCTTTGGCACAAAAGTCACCAAGTGCTTCCACCCCCAGCTCCCAGGAGTGGCCCCTCCATTCCCCTAAGTCTTCAACTCTGGCTGGGTGCTGTCCAAAGGCCTGCCTTCCTAGAGAGGTGGACAACCAAGAGTCCCCCTATCTGCCCTCCCCTCCACCAAACCTTAACAGGACCCCATTTTCAGTTTGTGCAGGACACAAGACTGGGTGGGACTGAGGGAGCGTCAGGGGCTCCTGGAGGAGGTCACTCAGAAGGGGTCATTAGAGGGTTTATCAGCTGTGACCCTGGAGACCTCAAGAGACATCAGCAATGATTTCTTAGAGAGTCACTTGGTCCCTCACCCAGCCTGGGAGAGGGGCTGCACGGACATTAACTGAAAAGGGAGCCTGACTGTAGAAGGGTCATCCAAGCTGGCTTGGCTAAAGTCCAGGGGAGGTCGGCAGGCACCCAGCTGAGGGCAGAGCCTGAGCCACATCAGGGCCACAGAGGACTGCAGAGCTGGCCTCTGGGTGTTGGTGGAGGCCCTGCCACCCATGGCCGTGGGACAGGACAGCCTTCTCCCCTTCCTCTCAGGGCCGTGGAGTCACAGGCCTTCTGAGGTGTCTAGTCCAGAGTACAAGGTCAGGGCAGGAGAGACCTGGCATCTTTCTGGAGCCCTGGCCTGCATGGAGGTGGGGCTGGGTCAGTCGGGCAACCAAGGGCCCTGTTCCTTTCCTTCCCAACCTTGGGGCTGGACCCCAAGACTGAGGACTCACACTTGAGAAGTATTTTCCTGTCCACATCCGGGGGCAGCACCTCATAGGAGTTCATCTTAATGCCTGGGGAAGACAGAGGGGCTTTGCTGAGGACACTTTCACAGCCCAGTGCCCTTCCAGAGAGAGGCATGGGCTTTCAGGAGGTTGAGTCACCCGGACAAGGTACACACAGACAGGCCCAGCTTTCTTACAAGTGCCTGGAATCCCAACCGCTGCCCTCGGAGCAGCCCATCCCCAGAAGGCAGGTGGGTCTCCAGTCGCCCCAGGCAAGCAGGTTCTAACTAACCCTTCAGGAGGAGCTGGTTGATGAAGCTGAGACCCATGTCCACCAGTCGGGTCCGGAGCTCCGCCAAGGTCTCTGGCAGCTGGAGGAAGCTCTGCTTCTCCTCGCAGTTGGTGCCCATCAGGGGCTCCACGCAGGCAGGGAAGTGCTTCAGCCTGGGCAACTCCTGCAGGCAGGGAGGGGCTGGCAGTACCACTTGTTAGCCAGGCCCCAAGCAAGGGCCACGGGCTTAGCAGTTCCTCCGAACCAGGAGGCAGGCGGGAAAGCTGCCCATGTTCAAACCCGGACAGCTTTCTCCCCTCCTCCTGGCTTTTTGGACATCTGAGTTAGGGCTGTCAAAGTCCCTGCAGTCCAGTGGACGTTGCGATGGGCCTGGGCAGTGGGGGTAGGGAGGGGCCTTGCCTGCAGAAACTGCTGGTCGCTGCGGTTGGCGAGCAGGCTGCGGAGCCAGATGCTGTCCCCCTCCAGCTTCAGGAGCCGGTTGTGACTCTGCTGGATGGAGCCGCCCAGCTTCCCCAGGGCGGTGGCCTCCTCTTTCTCCACGAAATCCAGCACCTTCATCTGCATCTCTTTGATCTCCTGGATGATCTCTGAGAAGCAGGCGTTCACCTCATCCCGAGTCGTCTGGATCAATTTCTGGGGCAGGGGCGGAGGGGCAGAGAGGTGTCTTTGAGCCCCAGCTCCTTACCCGGCTTGTCAAGGCCCAGAGCTGGCCGAGGGCCCCACCTCCTTACCCTCCTTGTCAGGGCATAGAGCTGGCCGAGGCATCACCTCTCTGTTTGCCTAGTCCCACAGCGTCCACTCCAAGCCCTTGAGAGGCCCCCTCATGTTGGGGGCCAGCGTGAGGAACTCCGCGCATGGCAAAGGTCATGAGGAAGGAGGCTTGGCATACGCAAAGGCGTGATCAAGCCTCAGGAAACCCCCTGTTCTCAAGCATCTACCCCAAAACCAGAGTCTGTTTTATGCTCTCGCCTACACCTCTGACTTTAGGGGGGGCTCTCCCCCATAACCGTTTCTCTTGGAGAGGGAGTTAACTTACAGCTCCAAGGCAATAAAAATTCCTGGGTGTGACAAGAATATTTCAGCTTTCGGACTCCTCTGAAGGTTATCTAGCCCACCTGTATAGGTTTGTCCGGCCGCATGTGATTGTTTACAGCCTCCCAATCTCAGAGGCACGAGATGTTTTAGACTTACAAAAGGCAAATTCTTTTGGGGAGTTAGAAATTATCAGTATAGTGAGTTGGTTAGGAATTATATTGGTGAAGGGTTTTTCATTTATTGTGTCAATGACTGCTGCTAATTCCCTGCTCTGGGTGGGACAAGGATGTCTCAGGTCAAACCTCTCTGCTGACAGACCAGCTTGTGTGACAGGATTATGCATACTCCTGGCACATGATTGTTTACTACCTCTTAACCATAAACAGCACAGAGAGTTTTGGAGTATTTTGAGAGTCTTAATTAGCATAGGGCTTTTCTCATTGTTGAATCAATGATTGCCACCAGGCCTCCACATCCTTAGGCATCTAGGAATATATTAATCAATGTATTTGGAATATAGAAAAGGAAATATAGTAGTTTTTGATGTTAGCAATACTAGACTTTTTGAGTTAATGAATTTTCTCTTTTGTAATAGATCACTGTGCTTTGTTATAAATCACTGTGTCTTTGTTATGTAAAAATGTCACTTTATCGCTATCTTAAGACTAAATAGATCTTAAGGGGAGCATTGGTAAAAGGATTTTCATTTGTTGGGCTGATGTTTGCTGCTAAATCTCCATATTCCCTGCCCGTATAATGAATATAACTAACATATAGGAGAAATAAGTATTAACCTTTAAACATATAGGAGAAATAAGTATTAACCTTTAAGATTAATCCTGTTAACCTTGGGTTAAATAAATTCCTTTCTTGATTGTAACTCACTACACCCTCACCCTATAGGAATGCAACTTTATCTGGAGGGTGGTGCCTGGTTTAAGAAAAAACACCCTTGGAAGAAATGACGTTTTTGGTTATCAGAAAGAAAGGATCATAGAATGTCAGCAGGTCTCACTCATGGCCAGAAGATGATGTAATATCCCTAAGACCCCCACGTGACTCTGTATTCATCCCTATGTGTAACAAAAGGTATATAAGCAAACCCAAAAATAAAGAAATCGGATCAGTTTCCGGAAAGACTGATTCCACCATGTCACTTCTTTCTTGCTCCCGTTTCTCTGACTGAAATTCAGCCTCTCTTCTCCACTAATTCTCCTACTGCACTATCCATTTCTAATCTCTCTCTATATCTGTAATTAAATATGTATTTTTCCAAAGACGCCAATGCCATCCCCACCTGGGCTGGAGGTGGCGATGGGCCAAGCTTACCGAGAGAAAAGCCACCTGGCCCCGGTGCTTTCGGCTGTCAGAGGTGATGATCAACATCTGGTTCTCCACGTTGGCCTGGACCTTCCGAACTTCGACCTGGGGTGAGAGGGTGAGGTGGAAGAGGAGAGGGCCGGTGATTCAGAGAGGTGCCGTAGCAGAAGCCCTCTGTGCAGTCCCATGTCAGAGCTCAGAAGAAACACACCTCTTAAAAAAAAAAACCCTTATTTAGCTGCATCAGGCCTTAGCTGCAGCACACAGATCTTTCCTTTCAGTACATGGACTCTCTACCTGGGTCATGTGGGATCTTCGTTCCCCTACCAGGGATTGAACCTGTGTTCCCTCCATTGCAGGGCAAATTCTTAACCACTGGGCCACTAGGGAAGTCCCACCTTTTATGTTCTTAAGAGGTCTGAATGAGGATGGGTAGGGCTGAAGGGTAGATGACCCAGGGACACCGCTCTATCTTTTTTTGGCTGCAACATATGTAGGATCTTAGTTCCCCAACTAGGGATCGAACCTGTGCCCCCTGAAATGGAAGTGCAGAGTCCTAACCACTGGACCATCAGGGAAGTCCCTCAGGGCCACTCTGCTCCTGTTCTCTCATTCCCTGAGAGACTCCCCATTCTTAGGGATCAGGTACTCTGCTTCTGACAGATGATGACCATAGGGTTCAGATCACAAGCAGCAGCTATGGAGGGGTTTGGTGATTTGAGAAGCCTGGGCGGGGGGCAGTGGGGCAAGCAGGGGTCGATCAGATGCGGAGCCCTTGGCTCCCTGGGGCAGAGCCGCCAGGTCCAGGCAGAACTGTGTCCCCAAGTCCTTCCACATAAGCCTTTAGTCTCAGCTACCCCAGAGGCTCAGCGGTAAGGAATCTGTACAAGGAGACACTCAGGAGATGCGGGTTTGATCCCTGGGTCCGGAAAATCCCTTGGAGGAGGAAGTGGCAACCCACTCCAGTGTTCTTGTCTGAAAAATTCCAAGGACAGTGGAGTCTGACAGGCTGCAGTCCATGGGGTCGCAGAGTTAGACAGGACTGAGCCTCTGAGCGCAAGCATGTCCCCGGGGCGGGCGCTGTCAAGATTCACAAGCTACCGTAGGACAGTGGGTACCAGGCACCTGTCTGTGAACTGTTGCTGACTCGCAACAAAAGCAGCAGCTTGTGCCAGGCTGTAAATCAACACATCTCTCCCTTTGTTGAGAAGGTCCTGCTGTGAAAAAAGTGTCAGCTGAACTAAACAGTGGGGTGAGGCGGCTAACATTCTGGCCCAAGCTTTCTTGCAGGTGGCTATGCTGGAATAGCACAGTTCTAGAATATGCTTGCTAGAATGTTTCAAATATAAGCACTCCATCAAAGAAAGCAATCCAGATGGAGAAAACCTAATTTAAGGAAGGGATTCACCCAACCTGACATGTTTGTACTTGGATATGTTACCTTTCAGCCATTCCTTTTTCTGTGCAAAAAACCTTTTAAATAGGATTCATCACATATAACTTTGGATCCTTTTTTTTTAAAATAAAGAACTAACCATTTTATTGATTTTTTTTTTTTTTTTTGATTGCAGTGCACCGCACGAGGGATCTTCCCCCACTAGGGATAAACCCGTGCTCCCCTAAGTGGAAGCAGAGTCTTAACCACTGGACTGCCAGGGAAGTCCTGGACCCTTATTCAATCCGTCTGGTGGTGCTTTTTCATGTCTTGCCAGGACCCTTGTGAGAATCACTTTGGGTGCTTTAGTCACCAAGTGGTGTCCAGCTCTTTTCGACCCCATGGACTATGTAGACTGCCGGGCTTCTCTGTCCATGGGATTTTCCAAGCAAGAGTACTGGAGTGGGTTGTCATTTCGTTCTCCAGGGGATCTGCCTGACTCAGGAATCGAATCCAGGTCTCCTGCACTGCAGGCATTTTTTTTTTTTTTTAACCGACTGAGCTACCAGGGAATTCCGAGCATCATTTTAATGGCTGGAGAAGGAAATGGCAACCCACTCCGGTGTTCTTGCCTGGAGAACCCCACGGACGGAGGAGCATGGCAGCCAGTCTATGGGGTTGCAGAGAGTCAGACATGACTGAGAGACTAAGGACACTTTAAGGGCTACAATCCTTTCCTTCCCAGAAAGCTGTGCCTGGAACACAGAGTCCTCTTGCTCCTCGGCCTCCCCTCCCCCATTTACCCTCTCCCCATCCACCCTCCCCTCCCCCACCCCTCCCTTTCCCCTCCCCATCCACCCACTCCCACCCCACCTCCTTGCGCGCTCGCTCCTCCTCCAGCGGGATGGTGTCGTGGTTCTTGTGCTCCTCCAACAGGCAGGCCCCACACACGCAGCAGCCCTCGGTGCGGCAGTACAGCCGCCGGAGCTTGCGGTGCTTGCGGCACAGCCGGCTCTTGAGGTCCCACACGGGCTCCAGCAGCTGGTGCCCGTGGAACACCTGGTCCTCTAAGTGGCTGCGCAGGTGCTTCTCGCACAGGGAGGCCATGCACTGCAAGCACGACTTGACGGACTTGAGCTTCTCAGGGGCACAGAAGTCGCAGGGCACATCCTTGGGCCCGGCCAGGCTCCGTGAGGACCCCAAGGTCTGGCCCTTGGCCTGGGTGAAGCAGGTCACCATCTCCTCCAGGATGACGTTCTTGCAGAGGCGAGGCCGCGTGGGGAAGCTCTCCCGGCACTGTGGGCAGTAGAGGGGCTCGCCCATGGTGGCCTGGTAGTCCCAGAAACCCTGGAGGCAGCTCATGCAGAAGTTGTGCCCGCAGGCCGTGGTGACTGGGTTGCGGAACACCTCCAGGCAAACAGGACAGAGGACTTGGTCCTCCAGCATGCAGAGACTGCTGTCATTCATCAGGAACTGGCCTTGGGGAGCTCCTGAGAGCTTGGCGGTGGGCTGCAGGGCTGGAGCTTGGTCCTGGACTGGCCCTGGGAAGATGGGGCAAAGCCAGGTTGAAGCCAGGGCGGGATTTGAGGGGCCTTTGAGGGGGACCCTTTTTCTTTTGTTGGAAGCAGCTGGTCTGCCCATGGGGTACCGGGACTCTGCCATTGGTCAACCCACACAGGGGCATAAACTGAGGCTTGTGTTTTTGTCCCTGTCCGAATTCCTGGAACAAATCTTGGACAAGAAGGTGGGTAGGCAGGAAGAAGTCACATGGTGACAAGGGAAACGAGCCGTTTCCCTGGCACTTTGGGAGAAAGGTTAGCGCACAAGTACTTACGTGAAACTCTCTGCATGTCAAGGAGAGCCAGAGGCTTGCTGCCCTGTGGATGGAGGGAAGAGAACACCTGGGTGCTTAGGCCCGCGTTGGGGCGGGGGCCTCGCCCCCCGGTCACCAGCTGCCGGGAGGTCTCCCAGCCCAGTGTGCCCCGACCCCAGCCCTTTACATCCCCCGAGGTTGGATGACCACCTTCTCACCTTTCCCTTTGGCTGCTGTTGCGTGGTCCCCTATCGAGTTGGAGCCCCTCCTTGAGACTGTCCACAGGTTTGCTTCTGATGTCACAATTCAAGCATGACCAGCCCCAGCCTTCTGCTTGTGATGTCAGCAGGGCAAAACAGACTCAAATAAAGGAAGACAGGAAGATAAGTAAATAGTAAAACATGGTATTCCAGTTAATTCAAAAAAAGTACACACTTGATTATTAACAATGTTGTGTGCCTCAGTTAACCATATATATTTATCTTCTTCCTGAATGTCTTTATAGGATTATAAGGATTTTTAAATCTCTTCATCATCATAGAAATTGATGGCAAATGCCTCCTAGAGTTTGAATAATGCTTTTTTGAGGGGCGGGGTGGGGGGAAGGACAAGGTAGTACATGGAAGGGCTTCTCAGTGGCACTAGTGGTAAAGAACTCGCCTGCCAAGCAGGAGACTTGAGGTGGATCCTTGGGTGGGGAAGATCCCCTGGAGAAGGGAATGGATGCCCACTCCAGTATTCTTGCCTGGAGAATCCCATGAACAGAGGAGCCTGGCAGGCTACAGCCCATGGCGTCGCGAAGAGTAGGGCACGGCTGAAGCAACTTAGCACACACGCACATGTGCACGTGGAAATCGACTTTTCATATTTTCCAGGAAAATTTACTTCAGAAAAAAAGAAAGAGGTGCCACCGGACATGCTGCATGGTGAGGGGTCCTGCCCGCCCAGGATACTCTTTGCTCCGGAACCTTCATTCCAGGCAGGAGACAGAGTCACTGCTGCACCCAGGGCCCCTTGCAGTGGACGTGGGGGACTCAGTTCACTAAGCAGAGAAGGAAAGTGGTAACTAAGTGGCAGTGAGATCTTGGGCAAGTTGTTTCATCTCTTGGGACCTTGGTTCTCTGGTGAATCCACAGGGTTGTTGTAGAAGAGATCTCAAGGCTCATTCCTGGTTTGAAGTTGAGTGAGCCAAACGTTATCCGATTGGTGATGCTCAAGATTGTTGCTTTCCACTGTGGTTCTGATCCTCAGAAGGAAAAGATGACTGAAGCTTAGGAGAGAGTCTCATCACTGCGATAGCTTCTTGTCAGTGTTTGTTTACCCAGCCTTCTCACCCCAGAAGATACACGCCCTGAAAAGTTTGCAGTATGTCACTCTTTCTGTTTTTTGGGCCTCACCATGCAGCATGCAGGATCTTAGTTCCCCGACCAAGGATGGAGCCTGTGTCCCCGGCAGTGGAAGCACTGAGTCTTAAATCACTGGACCACCAGGGAAGTCCCAATATGTTACTTAAAAAAAAAAAAATTATATTTATTTGACTGCTCCAGATCTTAGTTTTGGCACATGGGATCTAGTTCCCTGACCAGGGATTGAAACTGGGCCCTCTGCCTTGGGAGTGTCTTAGCCACTGGACCAGTGAAGTCCTCCTCTTTACTGCTGAAGAATATTTTCTCTTGGTAATTTTAAATTGGCAGCTATTTTCTTTTTAGTATTTTGGAGATTTAATTCCACTATCTTTTTTAAAAAAATTATTTTTATTGTTACTTATTTTTTGGCCATGCTGCACAGAATATGGGATCTTAGTTCCCCCACCAGGGATCAAACCTTTCCCCACTGCATTGGAAGAATGGAGTCTTAACCACTGTGCTGCCAGGGAAGTCCCCTCCACTGTCTTCTGGTTTATATTTTACTGTTGAGAAGTTGACTGTCAGTCTTATTGCCGCTTCTTTGAAGGTAAACTTTCTCTCCGTTTCTGGTGACTTGTAAGATTTTCTCCAAATTTGTTTTCATTTCATTTTGTTATTTCTATATTTTTGTTCAGTTGCTAAGTCGTGTTCGACTCTTTGTGATCCCGTGGACTGCAGCACGCCAGGCTTCCTGGTCCTTCACTATCTCCTGGAGTTTGATGTGTGTTCTTATTTATCCTCCTTAGGATTTGTAGGGCTTCTTTTATTTGGCTGCCTTGGTTGTGGCGCATGGGATCTTTCGCTGCAGTGCAGACTCTCTAGTTGTGGCACTCGGGCATTAGTAGTTGCGACATGCAACTTAGTTCCCCAACCAGGGAAATCTTAGTTTCTTATCAGGGATGGAACCTGAGTTCCCTGCATTGCAAGGCAGATTCTTAACCACTGCATTACAAAGTGCCTGTAGGGATTCTTGAATATGAGGCTGCCTTTAAGTATCTCAGAGGACCTTGATTACAGCTCAGCATTTCTACCCCTCTGCCTCTACCCAGGTTCCGATGAATACTCCCTTAGCCATTAGGCAGCTAGCTGCTTGGCTGTTTCCTCTCTGCCTCCAGAATTCCCCTCTCCCATTCAAGCAGTAGGACTCCAGGACTCAGCTTTCGTTGTCATGCCTCCGGTTGGATCCCTGGGTCAGGAAGATCCCCTGGAGGAGGGATAGGCTACCCACTCCAGTATTCTTGCCTGGAGAATTCCCATGGATAGAGGAGCCTGGCAGGCTACAGTCCATGAAGTCGCAAAGAGTCAGACACGACTGAACGACTAAGCCCAGCAGAGCACATTTCCAGGCACAGAAGTGGACGTTTGCTGGAGCCCTGATAGAAGCGAGAGCTGAGCACCACGTCCCTTCTGCACCTGCCAACTACCCCCTTCTCCAACTTCAGGGTCTCATTCAAGAACTCGGCGGCGTCTTCCAAACCCTCCCCCCTCCAATAAATGCTTATCGGCTATCCATCATAGTTGCACAAAAGAGGGCGTATTTTAAGGGTGTTTTGCCAACTGTGTGGACAGTGCATGTGTGGAGCCCATCAGAATGAAATGTGAGGAGGAACAACAGCCCAAGCTTAGACATAAAGCCATTCAAGAATATCCAAGGGAACCTGCTCACAATTTTCTTACAAGAAAGCTGAGAAAAATGAACCATCACTCTTCTGTCCACTTTATGTGTTTTGCTAGAAATAATGAACAGAAAACCAACCGGTTAAAAATACTCAAATTTAGATATGAGACTTAGATTAAAAAAAAATATATCTATTTGTTTGGCTGTGTCAGATCGTAGCTGAGACACTCGGGGCCTCTGCTGCCACACACGCTCTCTAGTTGTGGTGGGTGGGCTTAGTTGTTCTGCGACATGTGGGATCTTAGTTCCCCGAACAGGGATCGAACCCATGTCACCTGCGTCGGAAGGTGGGTTATTAACCATTGGGCCATCAGATTTCTGAGCTGCCAAATGTGACATCTGACTTGGGGAAAATAAACAGGACATAAAAGCACAAAAGCAAGCCCACGAGGGCAAAAATATGACTCACGAGGGCAAAAGCTAGAACTGGTTAAACTGAATTAAATTTCCACCAAAAATCTCTTGGAAAACCATGACCTTAATGAAAATATTTTTAAGAAATAATTAAGTAGAAAAACAATTTAATTGCATTGTATAGAATTAAACTGACTTCACAGAGTAACGGTTCACTCCAGGGGAAAGCTTCACGGATGAGAATCCTTCTGCATGGTATGAGTCTTATAAAAAATTTAGCTTTGGCCTGCCACCTGGGTTCATGACTGAGCAGATTCAGTGGAACTGAAATGCTCTGGAAACAGTGCCGTATAGAGCCTCCAGCAAGTCCCAACAGGAGACTCGCCATGCAGACTCCAGGGTTTCAGAATAGACCCGTGACTTGTTTTACAGCGACTCTCCTTTGAGGGCTTCCCAGGTGCATCAGTGGCAAAGAGTCCACCTGTCATACGGGAGACCCGGAGTCCATCCCTGGTCGGGAAGATCCTCTGGAGAAGGGCATGGCAACCCACCCAGTATTCTTGCCTGGAGAATTCCATTGACCAAGGAGCCTGGCGGGTACAAAGAGTCGGACACAATGGAGCGACTAATTCTTTTGTTTCTTTCTTTCTTCTCCTTTTGAGAAACAGTCCCTGCTCCCTCATCATGGGAATCAAGAGACCATATGGCCTGAGTTGCCCATCAAAACCTACAAAGCTAATTTGAGGGGTAATTAACATAGCCCAGAAATAGATGTGACTGTCTCTCAGACCTGGGAACAACGACTGTTTGCAGTGTCTTATGTTAGGGCTTCTTGGTCCATGGAATTCTCCAGGCAAGAATACTGGGTGGGTTGCCATGCCCTTCTCCAGAGGATCTTCCCAACCCAGAGATGGAATCCGGGTCTCCCGCATTACAGGCAGATTCTTTACCACTGATCCACTTGGGAAGCCCTCAAAAGAGAGTCGTGGCTTCCCTGGTGGCTCAGAGAGTAAAGTTGTCTGCCTGCAGTGTGGAAGACCTGGGTTCGATCTCTGGGTTGGGAAGATCCCCTGGAGAAGGCAATGGCAACCCATTCCAGTATTGCCTGGAGAATCCCATGGATAGAGGAGCCTGGTGGGCTGCAGTCTATGGGGTCTCAAAGAGTCCGACATGACTGAGTGACTTCACTTTCACGTTAGGGGAGAGGGTAAGATTGTCTTTGTGTAAAGAGTAGCTGCATCTTGTCACATGGAGGCATAAAGTTATTCTTACCCTTTTGTATGAAGTTCCAATATGCACAGAAGTGAGTTTATGGATACTGAACAGGCCTGGCTGTGGTTCCTCTCAGTCCCAAACCACCCAGACTGCCGGGTGCTGCTGGGGCTGAGAAGCTGCCATAAGGCACGTGCGAGGGAGCTGGGGGGAGAAAGGAGATGAGCCCCTTCCTGTTGTCAGAGCAACCACAGCAATGCAGCTTCACTCTGGCAGCAACAGCTGGTCCCGGCAGTGCGGTGAGCCCCCAGTGGCAGCATCCCTCGCAGGGCCCTTCCTTGACCATGTACGCATTGTACGTATATCTTTGCCATCCCCCAACCAGGGATCGAACCTGGGCCCACTGCAGTGGAAGTGCAGAGTCTTAAGCACTGAAACACCAGGGAAGTGCCGCTTCCACCTTTTATTTTTCATTCTTTTTAAACATTTTATTTATTTTTGGCTGTGCTAGTTCTTCACTGCTGTGCAGGCTTTCTCTAGTTGGCGGTGAACGGGGGCTACTCTCTAGTCGTGGTGGGTGAGCTTCTCACTGCACTGGCCTCTGCTCTTGTGCAGCACGGGCTCAATAGTTGTGACGTGTCAGCTTAATTGCTGCTCTGCATGTGGAAATCTTCCTGGATCAGGGATCGAACCTGTGTCTGCTGCCTTGGCAGGTGGGTTGTTTACTAATGAGCCATCACGGAAGCCCTGCATCTTGACCTTTTAATAATGCCAACCTCTTCTCTTTGCTCCCCAGAATTGGGAACAAATGGGCTTCCCAGGTAGCTCAGTGGTAAAGAATCCACCTGCCAAGGCAGGAGATGCAGACCTGGGTTTGATCCCTGGGTCGGGAAGATCCCCTGAAGAGCAAATGGCAACCCACTCTAGTTATTCTTGCCTGGGAAATCCCGTGGACAGAGGAGCCTGGTGGGCTGCAGTCCATGGGGCCACAAAGAGTCGGCCATGACTGAACACGCACACACACTTGGGAGCAGTAACTGTCCTGGGACCCCCACGGCTGTGACACCCGAGTCCCCCAGGCCTTTTCCTTTCCCTCCTATTTACAACTGCTGTGGCCTCCAGTCGGAGCTGTTACAGCCACAGCCCCTCAGCCCTTTTCTGTGTACACACCTCCTCCCCAGCTGTCAGCGCCCTGTAGGAGAGACGGCCTAACTCCTTCAGAAGACCCCGCACCCTGCCCGATGACTTAGGGATCAACACTGATTCTCACCTCACGTTCTTCCTCATCCTCCTGGCAGAGAAAATGGGCACCCCATCACCTCTTCTCTTCCAGGAAGACTTCTTTCCCTTAAAGACCATCTCCTACTCCACCCCCACCCCATCTCCTTCCTGCTCTCCTGCAGGAAGCCTATCTGTCCCACCTTCTGTCCCTTGGCACTACCTGGTCCTTTCAGACGCAGTAGAATGGAAGCCAGGAGAAAGAAGGTCCAGCCCCTTCCCTCCTCCCTGGCCCCCCAGGCAGTCTTAGCAGCAGGCGAAATGAGCACTCTGTAAGAAGCTCTGCTAGAAAAGGGTGCAGTGATATTCATTTCCTGAGGACAGTGTGAGAATCATCAATGTTGAGTGACAGGACTCCAGGAGCTCTGAGTATGGGGAAATACACACCAAAGGTTTCAAGATTCAGAAGTCTGTTTCATGTCTTTATTGACAAGAGGTGGGGGGAAAAGGGTCACAGCATTTCAGACTTTATTCAAAGACACAAACGGCAAAAAAGGGCACCCACAAGTGACAGGCATGGTCCCTAAGGCCTGGCTCTAAGGCCATCCTGGAGGGTGTGGGTGACTTCTCAGCCCTTTCCCTCAGCATCTGTCTCTTCCTCCTCTATGCCTCACGGACACCCCTGAGATCAGTTAGAACTGTGCATAAACAAAGCCACTCCAGAGGAGGCTGGGCCCTGCCTGGCCGGAGTCGCCCACGTGGTGGTCCTGGGCAACTGGAGAGCGTGGGGCACTGCTCACGTGATCCCCCAGCCAATGGCCAGGCCTCTCTCTGGAGTGGTCAGCTGGGCTCTCTCTGAGGGAGCCGGCTTTCAAGAAAAAAAACACCACCAACTTGGTTCACGAAGGACTTGGGTAAAATACTTTCCCAGAAACCTTAAGAAACAATCCCTCTGAGATTCCTGGAGCGCTGAAACAACTGAGCCCATCGTTGGGTGGCCAGGGGAGGGAACCTGGGGAAAGGTGGCCCGCTGGTCCCTCCAGGCGCTCAGCGAGGCACGCGCTGGTCTTCGCAGATTCCACGGCGGACCTGTGAGAAGCTCGAGGAGAAAGACGCGTCCAGAGGGGCTGGCCCCCTCTGCCCTCCAGCCTCCTCGCTCCTGCTCGCTGGCTTTGGACCAGAGGCTGGTTTTCAGACGAGCCCCAGGCAAGCAGGTCTGCTTGGGCTTGAGGCCCCAGATGCCAAGGCTTGCCTCCTTTCAGTCTGAGGGTGCTAATTCCCATTGACCAGAGTTGCTCATCCACCGTCCTCTGGTTGACGGCAGCTTTTCCTTGACATGTTCAATTTTTCACCCCCCCCCGAAAGAGGTCAGGATGGACACCTGCAACCATTCTGCAGGGGTAACTGTTTATTGTAGGTAGCAGTTCCGCTAACATTTTACAGTTGTAAGAATCCTGGGCACGGGCCAGATGTCTGTGGTGCTGACATGCATGTTCACGCTGGGGTGTAGACACAGCGTGTCAGCAGGTGCCCCGGACACACACTTCTCCCCTACTCTACACATAGACGTGTGAGGGCAACATGAGGTTCCTGTCTGGGCAGGGGCCGGTCACAGGCTCGAAAGACACTTGGCAGTCGATAGTCATTTTAAAGAAACCATGAGCCCAGAGCCATGTGGTGAGCAGCTGAGCTGGGGGGCAGAGGGAACCTCAGCTTAGAGCCACGGGCTTGAGGGATCTTTTATGAACAAAGCGCTCCCCACAGGCCCCTCCCCTTCTCGGGACCACCTGCCATACTGGGAAAGTCACAGGGAAAAGCGAGGGTTCTCCGGCCCCTTTGAGCTCCATGACTGCTCACCAAGACTCGGAAGCTCAGAAAGCAATCCAGTTACGAGCTCTGAGGCTCAGCTCCTGAGTCGAACAGCGCTGGATCCTCGACGCCTCGGCCCCCACAGAAGGAAGTGGCGGTGAGGGCCGGGTCAGATGAGGGGGTCCTGGGCCCGCCCGGCAAATGCACACACACTACGGCGGATGGTGGGGGCTCACGACCACTGCCAAGGTCAGAAACCAAGAGACACAAATATCGCACTTTCGATCAAGGCATTTCCAAGAGACGACCACAAGAACAGCGCCACTTTGGATACTACAACCTACGTTTGGCAACTTTCAGAGAAAACGGCTGTCTCCACCCCAAGGCATCAGAGGGTTCAAAATCCCTTTATCCTCGGCCCCAGTTTAAAAAGTCAGGGAAGGAAGACGGGCCAACAGAGGGCAGGCAAAGCCTGCAAAAGCAGTTACACCAACTACCTACAGCGCTCACCAGTCTGTCTATCTGACCCCATGCAGGATACCGCCTGCCTTGAACCTCTTCTTGGGGAGAAGGTGAGCTATCTGGGGCGGGGGGGGTGGGGTGCCAGCTGCTGGAGAGAAATGAGGCAAGCTGAACATGGGGCAGCTGGTGGCCTGAATCCAGAGCTGCGACTCCCTCCATCCTCCCCTCCTCAAAGAGGCTTTGTTCATAGGAATGTGGGGGTGCTCTGGCGACTCTATCCTTCACCGAAACCTCAATTCAACAGCCTAAACAAGACTCCTCTGCGTCTGCTGCGGTAGTCTGGGGTGTGTGGGAGAGAAAGGTGGTGTGATGAAGCGGTTGCCCACGTCCAGCAGGGCACACTCAGGTGAAAACATGGTACAGCTCAGGACAACCCTCTTGCGTGTGCTCCGGCTTCCAGGAAGTACAGCATCTGCAAGGACCTAGGCCTTCCTCCTCCCTGCCCCATCCCGAGACAAGCTCCACCTGGGAACCCAGCCCAGTGCTCTTGGAGAGGTTTGTTACAACACCGGCTAAGAAAAGAAAAGCAGGTTTCTGAGAAGGTATTGTGCAGCCGAAAGTGGCATCTGTCTTCAGGTTCCTGTGGGTGGGGGTGGGGCTCCTTTGGTTTTGACCAGAACTCTCCTCTGCTGGGGGCCAGGCGCAGCTTGGCTTGGCAGTAGCTCGGTTACTGTACAGGAGCGAGACTGAACTTCACAGACGTGCTCGGTTGGGCGCGCTCGTCACTGAGGACTCGAGAGTTTACATCCGAGACCCTCTCTCCTGAAGAATCTGGAAGGGCAAGGCGGGGGAGACAGGCTTGGACCCTGGGTGTGCACTGCTTTTAGGTGGGGTGGCTTCCCAGCCCACTGAGGGAGGAGAAAGAGACCGGAGTCACTTCCCACTGGACCCGGTGGAGCAGCAGCAGGACGACCCATTACCCCAGGAAGCGAGGCAGCACCCCCGAAGCACTGCAGTGTGAAGACGCTGGGGCAGGGCTTAATGTGCTGTGGGGCCACCTCCCCTGAGCGGAGGGACACAGCCAGCTCACCACACATGGTGGAGGACCACTGCAGGCGGAGGAGGACCACCACAGGCGGAGGAGGCCCACCTCCCCTGAGCGGAAAGACATAGCCAGCTCACTGCACGTGGTGGAGGATGACCGCAGGAGGAGGAGGACCACCTCCCCTGAGCGGAGGGACACCGGCCAGCTCACCACACGTGGTGGAGGACCACCGCACAGGGAGGAGGACCACCACACACAGTGGAGGATCCCCTGACATGGAGGAGAACCACCTCCCCTGAGCAGAAGGACACAGGCCAGCTCACCACACGCAGAGGAAGACCGCCTGTCCTGAGCAGGACACAGGCCAGCTCGCCATACACTGAAGACGGAGAAGCACTGTGGCTGTGTGTGCGAGGGGCACAGTGGAGGGAGAGAACAGTGTGCACAAGCTCCCAACAGCCTCAGGGAGTTGGGGTAGGGGGTGGGGGGCACAGAAGTGACCAAATACCTTTTCTCTTGAGAGAGAGAGAGAACGGTCTCCAACTATAAAGGCAGAGTACCTCCAACTCTGAGTTTCAGAATTCTCACGTTACAGGCAATCAGTGGCCCTTAGCTTTCCTTCTTCACTGATCTGACAGAGCTGGGAAAAAGACTACCCTACTTTAGTTCATGTGTCCTAAACTAAAAGCCTATGTCACTGCTTCAAAAATCCTGGTTTAAATGACGTTAGTCAAAGGGCCACAATGAAGGGGAAATGCAAAGCTGGTCTGAGACGGAAAGGAAGAGCCGGCGAGCAGCAGTACAGGCTGGCTGAGCAGGGGCTGGGAACACAGTCAGGGGCAAATGCCGGGCAGGGCGGCTCACCTTCGCCTTCTCGCTCGGCTCGATGACAATGCCGTTGGTAGAATTATTTAGTTCTCTGGAGACAACACAGAGGAACTCTGCCTGATCCTCGTTCCCATAGTTATAAGAAGATCCGATGCTGATTAGCTGATCAAACAAGAACATGGTCAACATACAAACAGGGATCTTAAAATACGTGCCACAAGAATCAAACCCTCTTCCTGACTGAGCTTTGTTTTGCTTCTCAAAGGGCGAAGAATTCGCTGGGACTATCAAGGCCCCAGGGGATGCCTGGATCCCAGTTATTCACCAGAGCGTCACTGGCAAGGGTTTCCTGCTGTGGCCTGGCTTCCACCCCTGGCTGGTAACTAAGCCATGCAGCACAGCCACAAAATCAACCAACCAACCAACCAAACGAAAAAACACGAATTCTTAAACAAACAAACAAACAACTTTGTCTTTAAAATTTCATACCAGGGAAAAAATACTTCTGAAGTGGACGTATGACATTTTGCAACCCAAAGCTGAACAAGAACGAGGCGCACACAGAATTGATTCTGCCGTGGAAGATAACTGTGAGGAGTCACCCAGTATTGGTGCTGAAGACAGAGAAGCCTGTGTTTGCTCTATAATGTAATACTGTTAACCCAGTAACTGTCATTTAAGGCAACTATATGGTTACAGTTCAGCTGGCCTCTTAAACTCTACACAGAAACATGCATGGTTCATTGAATTTATAATATGGTTGTTCGAGTCATGCTCAGCCTGTGTGTTTTGAAGACAATAGATGAACAACTCTGCCATCTAATGGAAGAAAACCGTAAAATCCTGGTTCTCAGATGCTTTGTTTCGATGCTGTGGTTGTGAGCACAAAGCTAAAGAACAGAGATCCACAGGCTGCCGGGGAAGGAGCTCGTCTGAGCTCCTTCATGCCATGCCTGCTCACCACACCACGTGAACAGGGAGGGTCACTGCTAAGCGCTGGTCTTCTTCAGCTACTTATTCTAGAATGTGTCAACAAAGCACTTTTGAAAGGAATCCCTGAAAGAGAAAAACCCAAAGAGGCGCTTTCAAGCCTAAAGAAGCTGGCTGGCTCCCTCTGGGCAGAATCACGCGCAAGTTCTGGACATGAAGCCTGGAGACATGACACCATTCTCAGTTTTACCCAGCTCATCACACCCTACCATGCAGAGTCCACACGGAAGGGCTCTTTGCCCCTAGCCCTACCCGACTCCTAGGGTAACTTAACTGGCCACATGGTGACAGAATGTGGGCTCCTAGGCTGAGATACACCCTATGAAATGTTGTTGTTTAGTTGCTAAGTTGTGTCTGACTCTTTTGCGACCCCATGGACTGTCACACACCAGGCTCCTCTGTCCATGGGATTCTCCAGGCAAGAATACTCGAGTGGGGTGCCATCCTCTTTTCCAGGGGATCTTCCCAACCCAGGGATCGAACCTATGTCTCCTGCATTGGCAGGTGGATTCTTTACTACTGAGCCACCAGGGAAGCCCCAAGAAACATTACCTGTTCGAATTTCCAACCATCGGACATAGTGGATACCATCTGCGTGAGCTCCTCCTCTTGGCACTGCAGGACTCTGTACACGTGCTTCACGGGGCCCTGCGACAACCACATACAGGCTCTGAGCGACAGTTTCAGGGACACAACAGTTTGCAGCTGCCTTGGTGAAGCTCTTCAAAAGAATAAAGACTGGAAAGGAGTGTGCTTGGAATTTTTTTCTTGGCAGCCACAACTACCCCCTTTCAAGCCGCTCTGTAGATTCTTAATAAAAACTTATCCAAGGAAAGAAAGAAAGAAAGAAAATACAGGGTCCAAGAACATGAATAAAACAAAATAATCTTGAACTTCAGAAATATGAATTATGTGAGCGGCCATGCTGATAAACTTATGACTTCATCTGTTTCGCAAAGGAGAAAACAGAGTAAAATTACTCAGGACACAAAGGTCCCATTTTCTTCTTCAGTCTTTATAGCTGATGCACATGCTGAAAATGATACCTTATATGGAAACAATACATTGAACAGGGCTCTACAGGGTATAAACGCTCAAGCTATTTTACCCTCTGCTGAAGCTACCTGGAACTGTTTCAGTGCTACATGGTAACATTCCTGTGACAGACAAGCCTATAATAAAAAACAAATACTTGGCCTTTGTCGGTGGTTCCTGGCACAGACCTCCAAAAAACTATGTCAACTCCTGAGCCGCAGCAGTGTCTTTTGTATCCTAATAAGCTGGTCACCAGAAAGACCCAGGGAGTTAGAGGGTTAGAACTTGTGGCCCCACTCCTTGACCATGGGGGAAGGAGGAGAGACCAGGGATTGAGTTCAATCACCAAAGGCCAGCGACACAGACAACCTTTCCTACCAAATGAACCATCCTGAAGAATCCCTAAATGACGGGGTTCAGGGAGCTTCCAGGTTGGCAAACACATCCATGTGCTTGGTGGGGGGCTAACGGATGCTGGGGACTACATGGGGACAGAGGACCCTTTAGGCCTTCATCCCATGAATCTCTGCATCTGGCTGTTCATTTACATCCTTCATAATAAACTATAGTAAGTATAGCATTTCCCGAGTTGCACCAATTATTCTAGTGAATTACTAAACATGAAATAGGCATTGTGAGAACCCAGATCACAACTAGCATCCATGCCCCGGGCAGTCTGACACTGACTTGGGTGGTTGGTGTCAGGACAGAACTGAACTGTTGATCACCTGGAGGGTGTCAAAGATGAGAAAGGTCGTGTGCTGGCCAGACTCAACTCTCTAGAACAGAAGCTAGATCAGGAAGCCAAAAGGCTGAGCAACTGAGATGGACACCCCAGAGCCACAGTACGAAGGCCCCCATGCTTGACCTACGTCGACACTTGTAACCTGGCCCACAGGGAACGAGAAGCCGGTTGTGAGACGGCTAAGGTGGCTGCAGGGAAACAGGCTCGCCAGATGTGTTCCTGTTCACAGGACAATTCCAGGTGCACAGGAATCAGTATTTAGCAGTCAGGGACCATCGGTGTTGGGTCCAAAGCTGCACACTTACTGCCCATCCGAGAGGGGGAGAGAACCACACAGCAGCCTAGGTTCAGAACAATGACGCCCAGTCATGGAGCAAGGGTCAGTTACCTTCTATCGGATTTTAAGACAACCTGGACCATTTTCTTAAGAATGATGAAAACTCAGCCCATTTTTAAAAGGATGAGCTGGCTTTAGCTGTCTGGAAAACTGGAACAATCTGGGAAATACTGGACGAATGAAAGCAGCTGCTAAGCACCGAGGGCTACAGGCCCCAGGTGCTGTGCCAGTCTCTTCTAGTCTTCACTGCAGACCTGGAAGGCAGGTGTCGGCTTCTTTCCACACGGAGGACACTGGTATTCAGGGCACAATGTCTTACCCAAGCAGTGTGGCGACCTAGTGACTGGAGGTAGAGCTCGGATGTGAGCCCACATCCGCCTGGCAACACTACAGTCTTTCTCGTATACTTTGTCCTTCTGAACGAGGTTCCATTTAATAAGGTGCCAAGATGCAAAAAAAGAAAATTCCTTCCATATAAGACACAGGACAAATCTTGTGACAATTTCAATCACCCCAGCTGCGCACTGCGTGAACGACCAGGCGTCTCACACTCTAAGGTGCAGAGCATCACGAAGAGCCGACAGTGGACGCAGCTGTCAAGGTCCCAGTTATTCAAGATAACCGTGCTGCCTCTTCTTTACTCTCCTCTTCCCAAGTAAACCATCACCACTCTCAAATGCACCAAGATCCATCTCACAGCAAAAAACACTTCCAGGGATAGCAGAGTTATAGGATGGTGGCAGCCGCTGAAGAGAAGCGAGGCCACTGAAAAAAACTGGGGAGGCCCTCTACATCCCGGGCTTTACCTGACTGCCTGCCAGGCGTGTCTCCTTTCAACACAGACAAGGTGAAGCAGATACCGAGTTTGAGGAGGCAGCCACGGAAATCCACACGCAGCCTTAAGGTGATGTGGGACAAATGTAAAAGGGGACATCTTTGAACGACGTCAAACCCACTGCCCACCAAGAGTCCCACTAAATAAAGGGGACAGGTGGAAAAGATCAGTTAACATCAAAAGGGTCTTGACATTCCTAGAATAAAAAAGCTTCCAGCTAGGTATAAATCCATGAGCCTCAAAACTGAAAAAACTAATTAACTTAATTACTGTCATCAAATAAAAACCTCACAACACTCTCAAGGAATTCACTGATGGCGAAGAACTGAGATTGTTCAGGTGCCATTTGAATGGTTTCAAATTTTATACTTGATGGTACCATCAAAACTTATATTAAGCAATCAAAGGTTTGTTTTTTTGTTTAATGTGAAAAACTGAGGATGGATGAGATTCGCAGAATGTCTAAGCTATTAGGTATCTGTCATAGTGAAAGAAGCCACGTAAACACACCAGGAGATGGCAAAAAAACTGGTGACGCTGATCATATTCCACATGGTAACCTGCAAACCAACTATGAGTTCATCTTTGAACATTAAAAAGGAGCCTTTCATCCCAGGTTTCAGCATACACACACACACAAAAGCCTTTCAGCTACTGGCCAGATGGAGAAGAAATAAATGAGTAAGCCTCCTTTCCACCTTCGCAAAGTGCTGGAGATAAAACGGAGAACAGACTTCATTATCATAGGGGTCAGGTGTTCATCCAGATAATTCCATTCAGAGCCAGAAAAAAAAAACTGATTCGTGAAGTCTAACACAGAACATGCAAGGAACAAGTTTCTACTTTTGAAATTCTGTATTGCGATAGATCTCAAGAAAGCAACCATCACCAGTATCTGATGGGACAGGAGACAAGTCATGCTGGAGTCGGACTCTGTCCCATTAGTGCAGTTAAACCCTCTTAAAATACCTGCCTGTTTTTCCTGCTAGACTTTAAGCTTCTTGAGGGCATGGACCTCCTATCAGTCGGGGTCCCCAGGGCCTAACAGAAGTTATTGTGGCCACTTGCTTAAGACTGACAATGGGTGATGTGCCATGAAACAAGCAAGTGTGCCTCACTGCCTTCCCTGCTCTAACTACACAGCAAATTCGGTTGTATTTTTGTCACCAAATCTACTAAGAAAATCTGGACTTCCTAAAAGAAAGAGAAGCTTGGTATTATTTTCTTAGAAGCGTGATTCACAAGCCATGTGCTAAGTCTATGCCATGCAAGTGTCTGTTAGCAGCTGGCTGTTGACATGGTCACAGGCTGAAGGCTGGTCCTCATAGAGAAGCCAACAGGTAAGCAGGTAGAAGCAAGACCTCGCTCGGCCCCCATGTGGACATGGAGCGAGGCAGATGCTCTGCTGGAGAGAACAGGCTTTGAACCTCAAGTACGGTGACTCCTCCCACTGCCATATGGCAAGCAGCCACTATTTCCCGTTCTTCTAAGCGGACATGGGCCTGTTTCGTTCTCTTTGTGATTTCTCCTCTGTTTCACTGTTCTGAACAAGTCTGGCGGAGTATGTGCTGCCTGTCTGGCAGATGGACCGTATGCCAAACGGAGACCTCCGGCTCACAGGGGAGACGCAGGGCTCTCAAATGGTACACTGTCCGTTTCTAATTACCCCAGACATGGGGACAAAGACTGACACATGGGACATTTTCCTCTTAAGAGCTCAAAACCCATTACCTGTGAAGTTCTGTTCTCATTGTCTCGTATTCTTTCCTTAACCAGTCGCACGAGAGATGCAATGTTGTAAAACTCCGCTTCCTCCAGCACACCTAGAAGGAAGACCGACCCGAGGTTAGAGGTGTGTGAACTCCCCAGAAAACAGCAGAAAGAGGCTGAAGAACACGTGCTTGCTAAGAATTGCATCTCTCACTGCAAGTCTCCTCTCCTTCCTGCAGCCTGGGGAGCGCTCCTTTGCTTTTTGCTGGGTGCCCGTGACCTGTTCCCCAACGTCAGCGAGGCAGGCGCCAAGGGTCTGCTCCGTTTACTGTTTCGCCCCTGCGGTTCCCACCTGCCACCTCCCCTGGCTCTTCCTGCTCCTGCCCATCAGCTGCAGGACGCCTTAACCATATGTCACTCAGTTCCTGGAGCTAGTCCCGCTGGATAACTCTTGAGCTTGCAATTGCTACCCAGTTTGTCCTAAAAGTGACCAATGTATCTCTGTGTAAGTGTAAATTTATGTGGACCAGTAAAGCAAATTTGGAAAACTCAGCAGTGGCCACTGGACTGGAAAAGGTCAGTTTTCATTCCAATTCCAAAGAAAGGCAATGCCAAAGAATGCTCAAACTACTGCACAATTGCACTCATCTCACATGCTACTAAAGTGATGCTCAAAATTCTCCAAGCCAGGCTTCAGCAATACGTGAACCGTGAACTCCCTGATGTTCAAGCTGGTTTTAGAAAAGGCAGAGGAACCAGAGATCAAATTGCCAACATCCGCTGGATCATGGAAAAAGCAAGAGAGTTCCAGAAAAACATCTATTTCTGCTTTATTGACTATGCCAAAGCCTTCGACTGTGTGGATCACAATAAACTGTGGAAAATTCTGAGAGAGATGGGAATACCAGACCACCTAACCTGCCTCTTGAGAAATCTGTATGCAGGTCAGGAAGCAACAGTTAGAACTAGACATGGAACAACAGACTGGTTCCAAATAGGAAAAGGAGTACGTCAAAGCTGTGCATTGTCACCCTGCTTATTTAACTTATATGCAGAGTACATCATGAGAAATGCTGGACTGGAAGAAACACAAGCTGGAATCAAGATTGCCAGGAGAAATATCAATAACCTAAGATATGCAGATGACACCACCCTTATGGCAGAAAGTGAAAAGGAGCTAAAAAGCCTCTTGATGAAAGTGAAAGAGGAGAGTGAAAAAGTTGGCTTAAAGCTCAACATTCAGAAATGGAAGATCATGGCATCTGGTCCCATCACTTCATGGGAAATAGATGGAGAAACAGTGGAAACAGTGTCAGACTTTATTTTTGGGGGCTCCAAAATCACTGCAGATGGTGACTGCAGCCATGAAATTAAAAGACGCTTACTCCTTGGAAGAAAAGTTATGACCAACTTAGATAGTATATGCAAAAGCAGAGACATTACTTTGCCGACTAAGGTCCATCTAGTCAAGGCTATGGTTTTTCCTGTGGTCATGTATGGATGTGAGAGTTGGACTGTGAAGAAGGCTGAGTGCCGAAGAATTGATGCTTTTGAACTGTGGTGTTGGAGAAGACTCTTGAGAGTCCCTTGGACTGCAAGGAGATCCAACCAGTCCATTCTGAAGGAGATCAGCCCTGGGATTTCTTTGGAAGGAATGATGCTGAAGCTGAAGCTCCAGTACTTTGGCCACCTCATGCGAAGAGTTGACTCATTGGAAAAGACTCTGATGCTGGGAGGGATTGGGGGCAGGAGGAGAAGGGGATGACCGAGGATGAGATGGCTGGATGGCATCACGGACTCAATGGACGTGAGTCTGAGTGAACTCCGGGAGATGGTGATGGACAGGGAGGCCTGGCGTGCTGCGATTCATGGGGTTGCAAAAAGTCGGACACGACTGAGCGACTGAACTGAACTGAAAGCAATTATCCTTCAATTTAAAATAAATAAAATTTTTAAAAAAGAAAAAAAAATTATGTGGACCAAATTTAACAAGATGCTTATTATCGGAGCAATGTAAAAAGCAGTCAATGAAAGAATCCCACGCACAGGGTTTCCCTGGCAGTCCAGTCGTTAGGGTTCAGTGTTTTCATGGCCAAGGGCCCAGGTTCAATCTCTGGTCAGGGAACTAAGATACTGCAAGCTGTGTGGCATGTCAAAAAAAAAAAAAAAACAGAATCCCATGCTTAACAAAATCAAAGACCTGGGACAGGACAACTAGATCCTGGACCAGGAAAAATGTTGCTATAAAGACTTTTGTTGAAACAATTGACAAAATTAGAAAGTACGCTATAGTTAAAGTGTTTATCAATATTAAATGTCCTGAATTTGATACCTATATGGTGGTTACATGAGAGAATGTCCTTGCGCTTAAGAAATAGACCGAGAAGCCGTAAGGGGTCAAGTCTGTAATCTAGACTCAAGAAGTTCAGAAATAAAACTGTGGAAAGGGGAGAGGAAGGAGTGGGGGAGGAGGAGAGAGAGAATGAATGAATGATAATGCAAATATAACCAAAACTGTTGCTTTTGGTTTATCTGGATAAAGGGAGTTCTTTGTACTATTCTTGCCCTTCAAAATCTTTTTTTTTTAAGGCGTTAGAAAAGATGCTTACGATTCTTCTTTTGAAGAAACAAGACTACCCATGAGCTGTAATTGCTGTGGATGGTGGGTGCACAGAATTTATTGTACTATTCAGTTACTTTGTATATATTTGAAATGTTAAGAAAAGGGGGGGGGCATTAAAAATAAAAAAGGAGACCGACTCCTCTTTTGACTGGTTGTAACAGCAATGCTCTTCAGCCGTTTCATTAGCAAGCACAGCCATTTCAGCTTTCTTATGCAGAGAGAATGCTCCCAGGTCAGGGTGCCCTGCATCAAGGGACAGGTTCCCATCTTCAACTGAATGTCTCAGGGAGACGAAGATAGCCTTTTAGACCCACTTATAGTCCAAGTGTCCTACAAACCAAAAGGATGAGTCAACTAATGATGCCCCTGACAATGGGCTGGAGAATGAATTAGGTCAGTTGCAAAAATCTACAAGGAAGCATGAGACCAGTCTTAAAGAAATGAGGCCAAGCCTTCATTATTCTTTTCTTTTTTTTTTTTAAATGCTGCAAGTTCAAACTGAAATTGAAAGAATAAATAGCTAAATGTCAGAGATTTGCTGTTTCAGGCTGTGGCTATTCACTGCTAGTAATAAGTCAATGTAAAAAGAGGTCCTGATAATTTTGCAGGTCCAGAAAAAACTCTACCTCCAAAGATGAGCTGTGTCTCTTCCTTCTCCCAAAGGAGGATGAGAACAACGGGGCTCCTCCAAGACCCTCTCAGACTAAATGAGATGATTGGAGGAACCCTACTTATGGTTAAAAAGCTTTGCTTCCTGTGCACCTGAGCCTGCTAAAAATCTCAAAATTCAAATCTCAGGACTTCCCTGGTGGTCCAATGGCTAAGACTCCGTGCTCCCAAGGCAGAGGGCTCACGGAACCAAGATCCCACATGCCACACAGCATAGCTCTCCCCCCACCAGAAAAAAAAACCTGTGAAAAATACATTCCAATCTATGAAACAGCTTTAAAGATTTGACCTGAATTTTGAAGATGCCCAGCACAAAGTGTCCTTACCTTCTTCTGCCAACTCCTTTGTAATGATGAGCTTCCCATGGCGGAGGTAGTTTAGGATTGGACCAAAGTAGGTAGGGTCCCTGTCAATCAGATAGGCCCCTGTCTCGTCCTGCCAACCAAACACAAGGGTATCACTGTGGAGCTTTCATACTAAATTAGGGCAGGGTCTCCAACTGTCTGTCACAATTCACAAGTGAGAGGGTAAGTTCTATTAGATGTTTATCACTAACTACTGGCAAGAAGGCTAGCTTTATGGGTCTTGTACTTCAAGATCATTTCTGGGAGGGTGTTGCAGATGTATAGTCATATTCATTATCTAGGCGTTGACTTGAACTTCTAAAATCTTTACTCAGACACGATTACCAATCTCTTCTCAGCCTTTTGGGTAAGATCAAGTGTAGATACAATTACCAACATTCTTCCTGTGGGATATTTGTTACAACAAAACAGAGGAAGAAAATGCCATAGCTGCGTGATCTGAATTTCTGCTTGAGACATTCTGACTTCTCTACTGTCCCTGAATCACATTCCTAATTCTAAGAAAACCTCTGTTTATTTGGCAGTGCTCCTGAGCTGAGGGCCAACGGCAGTGGGAGTCTGCGTTGGCAGCTGTAACTCACACACTCCATATCTGTGCCCAGAGGAAGCTTGGCATGGCCGGGACTTGGCTCTGAGCAATTTTAATCCTCCTCATCTTTACAGTAAAGGGAACAAGAAGAAACTGGCTTCTACTGCAACAAAGAAGATTCAGGACAGATACAATCGTTCCTTTATAATAAGTCAGGGCAGGACAGTTTGCCTTCAATCTGAGATTACAGGAGAGGTAGCAGATGAATAAATGAAACTGACCAATGTTTACTTGACCCTAACTGTGTTGCAAGGGAACAGCTAAGTGCTACATGGGATACAGGCGATGCAGGCAACAGTCAATGCTTTTAAGTCAGAAACTAAAACATGAACGTGTAAAGTTAAAAAAAAAATCAAACAGCTCAAACTGAAAATGGGTTAAGCGTCTTGTCACCTCTCAACTCTTTGGTTAGCAGCCATGCATCTTGCCCAACGGTACTCTTTAGGTTTCATTTTCCCTGATCTTAATCTGTCAGCTTAGGTTTGCATTGGCAAAGGACAAGCTCTTTCCTAGGAATGTATCTGAGCTCAAACCGGGACCTAAAACAGTGACAGGTACCAAATACGAGCCCAGAGACCAGGACCACAGGAAAGAAGTGTGGGATCATGACAAGCGCTTCCTGCAACTGTCGAAGCCATCATCACACCCAGGCTTTCACCCAACTTGGCAGAGGGGTCGGAGCGGATGTCTCAGAAAGCTACCTGGATGCCTTAGCTCGCCCTGACCCAATTCTGGATGCGTCTGCCATAGGCGCTGAGGGTCTTGACGAGGAACCAGGGAAACGAGGGAGTCAGGGGAAAACTCACGCACAGCTGAGGGGCTGGGATGAGGTGCAGAGAGGAAGGGGAAAAGGAGTGTGCAGCGGACGCTCACGGGTGAGGGTAGGCACAGCGCGGGGAAGCAGCCGCTGAGGACGAAGGGTGCGGTCAGAGAGAAAGTCTGCGTGCGTCTGGGGCTGGGGCAGAAAAGCCCCCAGGGCTGGCTGGCTGGGAAAGACGAGGAGGAGGGGGTCCCGGCCCCAGGTGCCCTCCGGAGAGAAACGCGTCGCAGGAAATCCGGGGACCAGCCTGGGAAGAACGAGGGGGTCCGAAGGCCAGGGGCGCGCCCGAGGGCGGGGCGCACCTTGTCCGAGTCCAGCTCCGGGTCCTCCTGGCAGCAGAGGCGGCAGAGAAAAGACTTGGGCTCCCGGCCTAGGGTCTGCCTGGTGGTCACGAAGTAGGTGCCGCCCACGTTCAGCCGGACCCAGCGGGCCGCGCCACCGCCCCCTGTCCGCTCTGGCGGCCCGGGACCCGGCTCCAGCGGCTGCGCGGCGGCGGCTGGGGGCGGGCGGCCGTGCCCGCGGGGCGTGGGGCCAGCGGGGCGAGGGCTGGGGGGCCCGCGGCCCGGGCCGCCCCCATCGCCCAGCCCGCTCCCGCCGCCCCCTCCCAGCCCCGCCATGGCCGGGTCGAGCTGCAGCTCCGCCATCTTGGGCCACCGCCGCCGCCGCCGCTTGCTGCCCGCGCGCCGCCGGGCCGGCCCATCTCTCGGCAGGGAGAGCCGGGCCGGCCCATCGGCGGGGGTGGGGCCGCGGGAGAGGGACGGGAGCACCCCCAACCAGCGTCCGCGTCCCCGGGCTGTGGAGGGGCTACGCCCGCCCCCGGAGGCGGGACTTCCTGAATCAGCCCTCGCCGCTATTCGCTGAACCGCAAAACAAGGCCCGCCCCCTTGGGTTTGGGGTTGGCTGAGGGGAGAGCTTCCGGTGATCCGCTTCCGTTCTCTGCTGCTGTGGACTGCGGGCCGCCCGGGGTCGGTGAAGGTGAGTGGTCTTGGGGGCCTCGCACGTACCTGAACGCAGCGGGTTTCTCTGCTCTGACCCTGCATACGTCGGCTCGACCCTTGTCTCGCCCCTGCTTCGCGCGGCTGCTCTTTCGCGCCCTTCTTCCTCTCCCCTGCCTCTAGCGCGAGGCCGCAGAGGCCAGTTTGGCCTCTTGACTTTTAGGGCTTCCAGTAACCTTTGTCTCGTCCAGCCTGACTCCAGCCTGGCGGCTTCAGGAGTCCGGTTTGGAGGCTGAGGAAACGTTGCCGGGACGTGGTTTTAGTCTGCTTGGTGACGCCCAGCAGGCTGGAGGGCTGTGCGCTTCCCTTCTGAAGGGTTCAGCTTTCGAGCGTGTGGAGCTTTCAGAGCTTCTCTAGTGCAGGGTTCATTTACCGATTCAGTAAATATTCACTGAGCACCTGCTGTGTTCAGGATCTGTTCTAGGCGCTGGGGATTTAGCAGTAAATAAAAGACAACAAACCCATTTACGAAGCTTCCGAGCTTGGAAAACTCTCAGCAAGGGCACTTATTCTATCTGGTGTATTTAAAGGTCACCCGCCCCTCACCTCCACTCCAGGGAACATAAGCTGTCTTGAGAGTGAAAGGAAAAGGCAGATGTTGGACATGTGTCTTCTTTCTTTTAAGGCCCTGGGGAAAATTTCCATCTCCTTTGTGATCCACCCCATAGTTTATAAAGATCTTTAACGGTTGTGATCACTTTGCATGTTCTCTCACATTCACGTATGTATTGAACACATTTTTTTTTTTTAAGAGTATTGCCAGTATACTCAGGGTATGTGCTAACACTACAGGGAATCACCAGGCATGAATAAAGTGTGGGCGTATCACCAGTCTAACAAGGAGTGGGTAGAGAGCCCCTTAAGTTTTTAGTGCAAATTGGTGTGCATATTTGATCTTTTTAACAGCCTTTTTGTGGCTAACAGGGCTTATTATCCCCATTTTTCAGGTGAGGAAATTTTGGTCCAGCGTCTGCTTCATCTAACTAAGCCTTGTTGAAATGTGAATATGTGTCAGGTTCTGTGCACTGGAGAATCAGTGAATAAAATGTAGGCTGAGTGGAAGTGTTTTTAAATTACTAACTTTTATGTAATGCATGAATATTGCTTTAGCAATGTTTCCAAAGGTACATGGAGTGCAAACACTGGATAACTGGATTTTTTTCTTTTTTTTAATAACTTGGCTTTTAAGGATAAATGAGGAGATGGGGAAGAGAGGGTATACCATCTAGAATATATTTATATGCCAGGTTATACCCCTTGAATTTTAAAAACTAAAGTGTCTTCTTCTGATATTGTCATCCTAATTCCTTTAGTGGACAGATACACCCACTCATATGATGCTGATCTATTTCTTGAAACTTGAATACTTCTGCCATGCCCTTCAGAGGATTCTCTCCAAGAGCCCTGTTTTGATCTGACCTGTTGTATTTTCCAGGATCTCAAGATGGCTGGACGGAAACTTGCTCTAAAAACCATTGACTGGGTAGCTTTTGGGGAGATCATCCCTCGAAACCAGAAGGCCGTGGCTAACTCCTTGAAGTCCTGGAACGAGACCCTAACCTCCAGGTCAGTACCTTGCTGAGAGGGAGCCTCTGGACTTGTGATTTCATGTGGAAACAAAATATATGAATTCTGATGTTCTGGCAGAAAGAAATTCATGCATTTTCTAAATACTAGTGAATTATTATTATTATTTTTTTACATTCCTGTAATCTCCCTCTTAGGGAAGAGTGTGGCGATAGCTCCAGGCCATAGGAATGAAGAACAGGGAAATTGCTGTGTGAATTTCCTCTTGCTTGTGGAATAGTCCTAACTTTTGCTTTTCTATGTGAGCAGGTTGGCTACTCTGCCTGAGAAGCCACCTGCCATCGACTGGGCTTACTACAAGGCCAACGTGACAAAGGCTGGTTTGGTGGATGACTTTGAGAAGAAGGTGAGCCTTCAGGCAGCTAAAGCCCTGGTCTTGTAACACAGCTGTGGGTGGGGGAGCAGGACCCTGGACAGTTACACGGGATGACAGTGAGGAAAGAGGAGTGGTGTTAACACCCAGATCCCAAGGGAGGCTTAGGAGAGACGGGTGTGGCCAAAGGTCTTGTGATGACAGATTTAAATGGTAAGTAGGTGCGGAGAATTCAGAGTCTGCTCATTCAGCAGGTTTCTTGTCTAAGAAAACGGTATAACAGAGTCTTAATGCGAGAGCCAGAGGGCTGTTGGGTGTTTCTGCCTGGCTCCCTTCTGCGCTCCTCACCTGCCTCCTTTTAAATCAAGCTGACATTTTTTCCTACCCTTTTACTATTTTCCTCTTTCCTCTGCTTTTTTATTGTCCCTTGTAGCTGTGGTCTTTCACTGACCTGTCTTTCTTCTTATTTGTATAATTTATGTTTTGACCGTGCTGGGTCTCTGTGGCTGCCTGGGCTTTTCCCTGGTTGCGGTGAGCAGGGGTTCACTCTCTAGTCATGGTGTGCAGGCTTCTTGTGGTGGTGGCGTCTCTTGTGGAGCAGCAGAGCTCTAGTGTGTGAGGGCTTCAGTATCTGCAGCATGCGTGCTCAGTAGCTGTGGCTCCTAGCTCTGGAGCACAGGCTCAGTAGCTGTGGTGCCTGGGTTTAGTTGTTCCACCGCTTGTGGGATCTTCCTAGATCAGGGATCGAACCTGTGTCCCTCTGCATCGCCAGGTGGATTCTTTACTACTGAACCACCGGGGAAGCCCTCGCCCACCTATATTCTGATGTTAAATTTCATCATCCAGGGTTTGCTTGTTCATTCAGCAGATAGTTACTGAGAGCTCACTCTGCTAGGAACAGCGCTCAGTGCCAGGGCCAAGACACTAAGCCGTCTTCTAGGGAGAAGGTCTCATCCATCTCTGTTATGCAAGCATGACTTCTGCTACCTGTCCACTAGGGTTTCTTTTCACAGAGAAATCAGGGGACTTCCCTGGTGGTCCAGGGGTCAGGACTCCGCTTTTCCACTGCAAGGGGGCACAGGTAACCATCCGTGGTCAGGGAACTAAGATCCTACATGCTGTGTGGCACAGCCAAAATAAATGAAATTTTAAAAAAAGAGAAAAATCAAAATTACTTTAGAACCGCAGGGTTCTTTGAGGTCATCAAGTCTGCCTGTCTTTATCAAGTGAAAAAACCGAAGTTCATTGTAATGAGAGAATTGTCCAAGGTCTCCAGCTAGTGATGAGGCAGAGGAACCTTGAGCTCCCATTGCCAGTCTAATACTCTTTCCAGTAGAATGCCCTAGGTGCCTGCTTGTACTGCCTGGAATGGAGAATGTGTTTTTATATGATCTATTACAATCAGCAGCTTTTGAGTCCTTTCTGGGGGACTCCTGGTGATACTAACAACAGCTCGTTATTCCTGTGTTTGTAGTTTAATGCCTTGAAGGTTCCTATACCAGAGGATAAATATACTGCCCAGGTGGATGCTGAAGAAAAAGAAGATGTAAGTAGTTGAGGCTCTTACTAATTCTAAAATTCTCTTAATTCCTGACAGTTCTGTTTCTAGTAAGGTTAAGGTGGAGTGAATTTAAAGGATCGCATAAAGGGATGAACTGTTAATAAATGCAGTAATACGGATGAACCTAATTATGTGAGTGAAAGAATCCAGCAAAGGAGTACACGCTGTATGACTCCACTGCTGGATAACATAAACAAATTCAGCTAAATCTCTGGTGACCAGCACATCAGTGGTTGCCTAGGGTTGGGGTGGAGGGGATGATAAGTATTAAACTGTCTTCACTGTGGTGACGGTTCCGCAGGTGGATGCGTATATCAAACCCTATCAAGTAGTAGTCTTTAAATATGTGCATTTTATTGTATGTCAGTTGTACCTCAACATGACTGTTAAAAACAATCAGGGAGCTGAAACTGGGCAGGAAAATTATACACGGTAGTGAGTAGTCAAAGCTTGCTTGAAAGTACTAAAAGCCCAATGTTGGAACCCAGGTGGCTCCACCAAGGAGAAGTCTGACTAGGCGGTCAGTGGCTTGTCCTGGCCATTTGGCAGGCCCAGGTGAGGCAGGCATTTGTAGGTTGCCTAGGTGAATAACTCACTGAAGAACCCTGGGCCTGCCACCTTAAGCTGGTTCTCCTATATGGGCTTCTTTGTGGGTATTGGGGAGAGCTGCAGTTTGCCCCCTAAAGCAGAATCCCCCAAGTAGTCAGAGGAGCCCACCTCCTCTCCACAGAGTGTGGGAAAGCACTGGGGGGCTCCGGGACTCCTCATACCTTGGGAGCCTCGGGGTCGGAAAGGTACAAGTTGGTTTCAAAACAGAATTTCTCCCTTCTCTTAAAGGTGAAAAGTTGTGCTGAGTTTTTGACTCAATCAAAGACCAGGATTCAGGAATATGAGAAAGAGGTAAGGATGAGCCTTGGCCTTTGCTTGTAATCCATTTTCTCTCCTTTCACACTCATGTGTCTTTCATCTAGCAGTGGTCACCTGCCTTGGATTCTTTTTTTGTATCTCTGCAACCCTATTTATCTTGACACATTTCCCCTCTTTTTTCAGCTGGAGAAGATGAGGAACATAATTCCATTTGATCAGATGACCATTGAGGACTTGAATGAAGTCTTCCCAGAAACCAAATTAGACAAGAAGAAGTACCCCTACTGGCCTCACAGGCCAATTGAGAGCTTATAAGCGTGAGTCCAGGAGACAGCTCTGGCCCTGGAATTACAAACTCTGGACATTAAAAATAATTACATGGTGCTGTGTGTGTCTGCTCCTTTGTGGTTGAGATAATTAAAACTCTGGGGTGACCTCACTGGGAGCAGAGCTTTTGTTGAACTGGAAAGGTATGCTCACAGGTGTGTGCGTCTGTCTAATGGTGAGGATGTGTAGGAAGCAAATTACTGAGGCCCAGGGCTGCAGTGGTTGTTGTTCAGTAGCTCAGTCGTGTCTGACCCTCTGCGACCTCACGGACTGCAGCACACCCAGTTTCCCCGACTTCCCCTATCTCTTGGAGTTTGCTCAAATTTATATTCATTGAATCAGTGATGCTATATACCATCTCATTCTCCACCACCCCCTTCTCCACGTGGCCTCAGTCTTTCCCAGCATCAGGGTCTTTTCCATGAGTCGGCTCTTTGCATCAGGTAGCCAAAGTATTGGAGCTTCAGCATCAATCCTTCTAATAAATATTCTGAACTGATATCCTTTAGGATGGACTGGTTGGATCTCCTTGCAGTCCAAGGGACTCTCAAGAGTCCTCCAGCATCACAGTTCAAAAGCATCCATTCTTCGGCGCTCAGCCTTCTTTATGGTCCAATTCTCACATCCGTCCATGACTACTGGAAAAACCATGACTTAGTGACTAAACAATTATTATAGCAGGATTTATTTATTATTTTAGCAGAATTCCTTGCAGGATGCCTGAGCAATGCCAGGAAATACAGGCAGTATAACGTAAGATGAGATGATAGGGAAAGTTCTGTTGTCTTTGAAGTCAGAGGAGCTTGTATGCCTATTGCTTACACCTGCCCTTGACAATTTAATTGCTGGCTCTAGATTAATCTGCCATCTCCAGACTTTTCCTTTCCTCATTTATAAACATCAGGATTGTAATAAGAATGAAATCAGATAATCTGAGAAGTGTCTCAGTAAGAAAGCAATCTAAGCAAATGCATCCGACTTGATGTGGCTTTTTTTTTTTTTTCTTTTAAATTTTTTTTTTTTTTAACACAAGATTTTTTAAAGATACACTAAATGAAAATCTCTAAGAGAAAATGTCTTCCTTGGGACATGAAAGGGTAATATATGGGACATAACAGAACCGTATGTATGTTGTCTGTGACCTCTGTGGACATGTGCCTGAATTCCCACCTGGGAGTGATTGGAACAGTGGGGCCAAGGTCATTGGGGGATGTTTGGTTTTTGTGGTATATGTGGCAGGATCTCTGGGGTAAGACAGTGCACTAAGTCGTGTCCAACTCTTGTGACCCCATGGACTGTAGCCTGCCAGGCTCCTCTGTCTACAGGATTCTCCAGGCAAGAATACTGGAGTGGGTTGCCATTTCCTTCTCCAGGTTGATGTGGCTTAAATCTTGTAGGAAAAAGACCTACTGAGGAAAAGACACACATTTCAACAATTTCGTGACATTTCTGCCAAAGATTGCAGACGGGATTTATGGGAGGAGATCAACAGTGGCTGATAACCCTCAAGGAAGTAATGTCTTAAAGGACATAAGCTGAATAGATCCTGGAGCACCGTCACCCCTGATTTATAGGGGCTGGGCTGAACGTAAAATGTAACGGGGGCAAGGCGTGTTCCACTTAGAGCGGCTTCAGTCGTGATCCGTGACGTTCAGCAGTCAAGCTCTACAGGCCTTTCATGCACAAAACAAGTACCACATGCTCCCTCCCCACCACTGAATCATTGCATTGGCACCCAGCCATCCAGCTGAAGATCTAGGGATGCAGAAAAGTGAAAACAGGGAATCTTTTGGAGTGTGGTTAGAACCAGGAAGGGAAGAATCAATGAAAGGCCTGTGAAACTTTTGTAACAATGGGAGGGGAGTCCCTGGGATTTCCCTGGTTGTCCATGGTTAAGACCCCGCACTTCCACTGCAGGGGTTGTGGGTTGGATCCGGGTTGGGAACTAAGATCCCTTGCAGCAAGACCAAAAATTAACGGAGGGGTCCCTAGCATTTGAGGGAAGGCGTTGGAAGACTCACAGTAAGAAACAACAGTGAAAAACTAACATTATCTCAGTCCCAGGCATTTATGAAGCATGGCAGGAGTTGGGGGGGGCCACTTTGAGGTTTTATATCCTGAATTGTTTGAAGTTTTTGCGTTGAGCATGCATTGATTTTACATGAAAAATTATCACTAGTAAAATAGGATTGTGCTTTTCAGATCACTAGAGAGAGAGATGTACTTCCTACATGGCAACAGTTAAAGGTAGAAATCAGCAAAAACATAAGTAGCATAAACACAGAACCAAACACACTTAGGATGATTATGAATCAGTAAATACCTCTGCTGCTGCTGCTAAGTTGCTTCAGTCGTCTCCGACTGTGCAACCCCAGAGACGGCAGCCCACCAGGCTCCCCCGTCCCTGGGATTCTCCAGGCAAGAACACTGGAGTGGGTTGCCATTTCCTTCTCCAATGCATGACAGTGAAAAGTGAAAGTGCAGTCGCTCAGTCCTGTCCGACTCCTAGCGACCCCATGGACTGCAGCCCACCATGCTCCTCCGTCCATGGGATTTTCCAGGCAAGAGTACTGGAGTGGGGTGCCATTGCCTTCTCCAGTAAATGCCTCTGTTAGAAGGGAAAGTTTCTAACTGGGTCAATTCAAAATCCAGGTACAAGCTGTTCATTCTTAAAAAATTAGGACCCTCCTTGGAGGTTCAGTGGTCAGGATTCAGTGCTTTCACTGCCCAGCAGGGTTCAATCCCTGGTCCAGGAGCTAAAATCTTGGAAGCCGAGATGTGGCAAAAAAAAAAAGAAAGAAAGAAAGGAGAGGGAGAGAGTTAAAAAATGGATAGATGGGCTATATCAAGGGTTTCAACTCCTTACTGTAAAAACTGGCATTGAAGAAAAAAATATGCATTTATCGTGTCTTAATTTAAACAAAAGTATTTCAGGATAAACTAATAGACCTAGTTAATGACAAAAGTTCTTTACAAAGTATTCCAGTTAATAAATGTGGAAAGAAAAGTAATATTGGGAAAATCGCTATTTTGTAACCCCTAATGAAGTACAGTTGACCCTTAACACAAGTTGGAACTGATTGGGACCATTTATATGTGGATCTTTTTTTTTTTTTTTTTTAATACATACTACAGAACTACACCATCTGAGGTCAGTTAAACCTGCAGGTGCAGAGAGCCGAGTGTAAAGTTAAACTCAAGATTATTTGACTGAGGAGGGTCGGCAGCCCTAATCCCTAAATTGATCCAGGGTCAACTGTAGTTTATTCAGGCAAAGATCATTCGTGGACCTACTAGAGCCTCCATTCATGGTTTGGTCATTTCTTCCCTGAACCACAGTCTCTCCCTAAGAGTCTCCCTGCCTGTACCCTCACCTGCCTGTAATTCCTTCTTAAAATGTACATATATGTAGGAGTATAGTTGATTTACAGTCTTGTCTTTAATTCATTCTTTAAGGTGCTGCCAAGGGGATCTTTTCAAAATGCAAATATAGTTATCTTATTCCTCTGCTTAAAACCCTCTGCACACAAGAGACCGGCCGTTGTCGCCCCCACTGTCCAAGGAGCGTGCACACACAAGCTTCCTTGCACCTCTTCTCGCCGCAGCATAGGGCACTGGTGGGCGCGCTCTCAAACGAAGGGCACGGAGCTGGTCAGCGCCCACCCCGACCCCGCCTGACTGTCTCCAACTGGGGTCTCCGAGGCGCAGGGAGGGACGGGGGCGCTACTGCGTGGTCTGCTTTTAACTTCACAGCGGTGGACTCGCACTGAACACGCTCGCTTCTTTTGCACAGGGATTCGTAGCTGGCGGAGCCCGTGCGCCACGTGACTGTTTAGAGGCAACCCAGAGAGGAAACACTAAATGGGGAACCATTTGCCCTCATATATCAGTCTACCTTTCAAAGTAGAGTCAGGCTCGATCAAAATGAAACGGTAAAGTGGCATCCACAGACACGAAAACGGTCTCGGAAGGAAGGAGAAAATCTCGCCGTCTGGTGGTCGTGAAGGGATATAAAGGAGAATTTTTGGTGGTTTTTCCACCCCCACCCCAGATGGGACTCGAACCCACAATCCCTGGCTTAGGAGGCCAGTGCCTTATCCATTAGGCCACTGGGGCTTCACGAAAACGGCGTCGATCATATGTCTCTTGAACTATGACGCCGCAGACCGGCGTAGTGACGTCAACCCGGAAGTTCCCAGGTGCAAAGGCCGATTGGACTCGAGCCCCAGGCGATGGAAGTAGCTGCCAGAAGGTCCCGCGCTGCCTCTGAGCCTGAAACAAGGGCAATGGCTGGTTTGGTTGCGGCGCAAGAGTGCCGCCCTCTTATCAGGATTAAAGCGTTTCGACCACGAAGGGGCGCAAACGCTTAATCCGAAATCAGACACCCTACTTCTTGGGGCATGCTGCCTCCTCGCTAAATGGGAGCTACCTGCGGCCGCCCCGGGGCTGGCGCAGCGTGGCTGTTGCTCAGCACCCCCGAGGACGCGCCCTGGGGCCAAAAGCCCACGGTTTTCTCCCTCGGGCCAACGCCGCCTCCGGAAGAGTGCGCTCAACTATCTTCCCGCGAAGTAGTAGGCTTTGGGACCGCGTGGCCTAACGGATAAGGCGTCTGACTTCGGATCAGAAGATTGAGGGTTCGAGTCCCTTCGTGGTCGGCTTCGTTTTGGACGAGCAGCTCCTCCCGAGTTCAAAATGCGTACCCGCTTTCTTCACGGTTTCATCCCCCCTGTTTCTGCTTCCTTCAGGCGTTCCCTTTCCGCGCCCCTTGCCGTCCGGCATCGTCCTCAGTCTCGCCTCACCGTGAAGTTTTAACTTTTCGCGTGGCCCCGCGGCCGCGCCCCCCGCTTGTCTTGCAGGCCTCCCGGGCCCAGCCCTGGTCCTCGGGGTCCGCGGTCCGGCCGGTGTTGTCATAGGGCCGATTGAGGCCTGTGCGCGCGCCGCTGCGCGTTACCACGGACCACGTGGTCGGCCCTGGCCATCGCGCCCCAGTGGCCTAATGGATAAGGCACTGGCCTCCTAAGCCAGGGATTGTGGGTTCGAGTCCCACCTGGGGTGGTGTCGGGGCGGGCTCGCCTAGCCCCACGTTAGCTTTTGCGTCTGCAGAGAGCGAGCCTCCGAGGTTGCAGCCTAGGGATCTGGGGACTCAGGGGCGCCCCACCCGCCTGCTCTCAGCTCGCCTTCTGCTGTGCAGCTGACTCCGGCCTCGTTTGCAGTCAAATAGTCGGCGCGTCCCGGCCGGGGACTCAGTGTCCCTCACCCCCTCTTCCCGCCCTGGTGACCTCGCATCCATCCTCCCGCCTTGTCCGCTCGGCCTGTGCGCTGTCCAAAAGTCAGCGGCTTCCAGGGAGGCAGAGGTTCTTCAGGTTTCTGCTTTGGAATCTAGCCGGTTTTCCACCCGCAGGCCGGAGCCCAGTGTGTTCCGAGTCTTTCGAGCGGCGGAACTATTAGCACATAGATTCTAGGTGCAAAGACCAAAAATGTGCTTTACCCCAGGTGGGACTCGAACCCACAATCCCTGGCTTAGGAGGCCAGTGCCTTATCCATTAGGCCACTGGGGCCTGCGGCTCGTTTTGGCGACATCTCTGCCTCTAGTAGGCGGTCCGATCCAGGCCCTTGCAAAGCAAGGCTTAGCGAGGCAAACGCCCTAGAATGCGGTGCCCGGGCCGCGCCAAAGCGAGACCTCGGATGCTCACGGAAACCCGCGAGGAAGAAACATGGTGGGAAGAGAACTGCCGCCCCCTGTTAGCCGCACTGGCAAGAACACGGGTGCTGGGAGGGCGGCGCTGATTCTGCCCGGACACCTAAGACTATGGATGGCGGGCGAAAGCTGAGGTTTGTAGGCATTTCCAAATTTTACCGTCATAGCTAAGTGCAGGAAGTGAACGAGAGCAAACTCGTCTCAAGCATGAGTCCTGAAACAGAAACAGTAACACTGTTCCCCCGTCATGAAACAATGTACAACCGGAAGGAACACATCCTTTCCGTCTTGATAGTAGAAATATATAGGTACGCAATTTCAGAATAGAGCGAAAAGAAATGGATCACCCAACTAGACACTTTAATATCGTTTCTTTAGGACTGTTATACAAAATGGAATACAAATACAGAAAAAGCATTTTAAAATGTTACACATGTTGAAAACCCACTACTAAAATCCATACCTATTGGAAAAATGTAAGGGAAAGAGAGTCAGCCCAGGGCAGTCAGTGTCTACTCCCCGCCTGTGCTTGCGTTGAGATCTTAGCTCTCAGGGACTTGGAGACGTTCTTTTTTCTTTCTCTCTCCCACTTACAGAGTCTGCACAAACCTGTAATACCAACAAGAAAGAGGAATGTATCCCACCTGGCTCCAGTCTCCTTCCTTGAGCCTGTCCTCCTTTCAGTTAACTAATTGGTCTGCTTGTTGAGGTGTAACATCCATGCAGTAAGGTGTACATATCTCAAGGTCATGGCTGGAGGAGATACAGAACTTTGCCAGCGCCCCTGAAGGCTCCCTTCTGCTTCTTCCCCACTGCCCCCCAGGGTAAATACTTCCCTGACTCTCAACGCCATAAGGCAGTTTTGCCTGATTTGAACTTTGTATAAACGAATCATACTCTTACAGTCTGACCTCTATGGCTCATCACTGTGTCTATGAGGTCCACCCATGTTCATTCTTCTGCCCTCATCTTTTTCTTGTTGCTGTTTTTAATTGGAGGATAATTGCTTTACAGTGTTGTGTTGGCTTCTACCATACATGGACATGAAACAGCTATAGGTAACGCGGGAGACCCAGGTTTGATCCCTGGGTCGGGAGGATCCCCTGGAGAAGGAAATGGCAACCCACTCCAGTACTCTTGCCTGGAAAATCCCATGGACTGAGGAGCCTGGTGGGCTACAGTCCATGCGGTCACAAAGAGTCGGACACAACTAAGTGACTTCACTTCACTTCACATACATATATCCCCTGCTTCTGGAACCTCCCTCCTGCCCCCTACTGCATCCCACTCCTCTAGGTTGTCACAGGGCACCTGGTTGAGCTCCCTGTATTACACACCTCCCCACTGGCTATCTGTTTTATGTATGGTAATGTGTATGTTTCAAGGCTACTCTCAACTCGTCCCACCCTCTCCTTCCTGTGCTGTGTTCACAAGTCTGTTTTCACATCTGTGTTTCTATTCCTGACCTGCAAATAGGTTCTTCAGCACCATTTTTCTAGATTTCATATATATGCATTCAGTTCAGTTCAGTCGCTCAGTCGTGTCCGACTCTTTGCGACCCCATGAATCGCAGCACGTCAGGCCTCCCTGTCCATCACCATCTCCCGGAGTTCACCCAAACCCACGTCCATCGAGTCGGTGATGCCATCCAGCCTTCTCATCCTCTGTCGTCCCCTTCTCCTGCCCCCAATCCCTCCCAGCATCAGAGTCTTTTCCAATGAGTCAACTCTTCGCATGAGGTGGCCAAAGTACTGGAGCTTCAGCTTCAGCATCAGTCCTTCCAAAGAAATCCCAGGGCTGATCTCCTTTAGGATGGACTGGTTGGATCTCCTTGCAGTCCAAGGGACTCTCAAGAGTCTTCTCCAACACCACAGTTCAAAAGCATCAATTCTTCGGTGCTCAGCCTTCTTCACAGTCCAACTCTCACATCCATACATGACCACTGGAAAAACCATAGCCTTGACTAGACGGACCTTTGTTGGTAAAGTAATGTCTCTGCTTTTGAATATGCTATCCAGGTTGGTCATAACTTTTCTTCCAAGGAGCAAGCGTCTTTTAATTTCTTGGCTACAGTCACCATCTGCAGTGATTTTGGAGCCCAAAAATAAAGTCTGACACTGTTTCCACTGTTTCTCCATCTATTTCCCGTGAAGTGATGGGACCAGATGCCATGATCTTCATTTTCTGAATGTTGAGCTTTAAGCCAACTTTTTCACTCTCCTCTTTCACTTTCATCAAGAGATTTTTTAGTTCTTTTTCACTTTCTACCATAAGGGTGCTGTCATCTGCATATCTGAGGTTATTGATATTTCTTCTGGCAATCTTGATTCCAGCTTGTGCTTCTTCCAGCCCAGCGTTTCTCATGATGTACTCTGTATATAAGTTAAATAAGCAGGGTGACAATATACACTGTATGCAGGTCAGGAAGCAAAAGTTAGAACGGGACATAGAGCAACAGACTGGTTCCAAATAGGAAAAGGAGTACGTCAAGGCTGTATATTGTCACCTGCTTATTTAACTTATATGCAGAGTACATCATGAAAAATGCTGGGCTGGAAGAAACACAAGCTGGAATCAAGATTCCCAGGAGAAATATCAATAACCTCAGATATGCAGATGACACCACCCTTATGGCAGAAAGTGAAGAACTAAAAAACCTCTTGATAAAGGGAAAGAGGAGAGTGAAAAAGTTAGCTTAAAGCTCAACATTCAGAAAACAAAGATCATGGCATCTGGTTCCATCACTTCATGGGAAATAGATGGGGAAACAGCAGAAACAGTGTCAGACTTTATTTTTGGGGGGCTCCAAAATCCCTGCAGATGGTGACTGCAGCCATGAAATTAAAAGCCGCTTACTCCTTGGAAGAAAAGTTATGACCAACCTAGGTAGTATATTCAAAAGCAGAGACATTACTTTGCCGACTAAGGTCCATCTAGTCAAGGCTATGGTTTTTCCAGTGGTCATGTATAGATGTGAGAGTTGGACTGTGAAGAAAGCTGAGCACCAAAGAATTGATGCTTTTGAACTGTGGTGTTGGAGAAGACTCTTGAGAGTCCCTTGGACTGCAAGGAGATACAACCAGTCCATTCTGAAGGAGATCAGCCCAGGGATTTCCTTGAAAGGAACGATGCTAAAGCTGAAGCTCCAGTACTTTGGCCACCTCATGCGAAGAGTTGACTCATTGGAAAAGACTCTGATGCTGGGAGGGATTGGGGGCAGGAGGAGAAGGGGACGACCAAGGATGAGATGGCTGGATGGCATCACAGACCCGATGGACATGAATCCGAGTGAACTCCGGGAGATGGTGATGGACAGGGAGGCCTGGCGTGCTGGGAGTCATGGGGTCGCAAAGAGTCAGACACGACTAAGTGACTGAAATGAACTGAACTGAACTGACGTACTGCTTTTCCTATTTGGAACCAGTCTGTTGTTCCATGTCCAGTACTAACTGTTGCTTCCTGACCTGAATATAGGTTTCTCAAGAGGCAGGTCAGGTGGTCTGGTATTCCCATCTTTTTCAGAATTTTCCACAGTTTATTGTGATCCACACAGTCAAAGGCTGTGGCATAGTCAATAAAGCAGAAATAGATGTTTTTCTGGAACTCTCTTGCTTTTTCCATGATCCAGCGGATGTTGGCAATTTGATCTCTGGTTCCTCTGCCTTTTCTAAATCCGTCTTGGACATCTGGAAGTTCACGGTTCATGTATTGCTGAAGCCTGGCTTGAAGAATTTTGAGCATTACGTTAGTATACAATATTTGTTTTCTTGACTGACTTCACTGTGTAACAGGCTCTGTTGTTGTTTTAATGACGGGTCCTACCCCTGTTCTCCACTCTCTAGTGTCCCCTTGCCTAGTTTTGTTTTTCTTCACCTCTCTTTCCCCTCCTCTGTATTTTAAATGCTCTTGCAAGCCCCGTCACTAGCCACCAATGTCTTGTGAGAGCCTCACAGGCCCAGCCCCCAGGTCCAGAGTCAAACTGTGAGGATGCTCGCTCTGGTTTCCCGCTGCTGTCATCTTATCAAGCATCCTCCTGCTTTGCTCCTCCAAGTCCCCAAGACACTGCTTGTCCCCTTCTGTCCTGCATCCCTGCTTCGACCTCACTCCCCAGCTCCCGCTTTACTCCCTGTTCTGGGCATCACGATGTAGGCATTCTTCCTCAGGCCCCACAAAGCGGCTCCTCCCAGGCAAAACCATACCCATCATCCAACCAGCCTCCCAAGCCTGCTCCCTTGGTGATTTTCCTGTTTCAGAGCACCACCTCCTTGTCACACACCAGCTCTCACTACAATCAGTCACCTTTCTGTCCTCCGAACCCTCTTGCATCCGTGGGTTTCTCTCCATCACTGCTGCCACTGGCCCGGTTCCAGGATGGGTCCCTAACTGCTCATTGGATCTGTCCACTGAGTTGTGCCCACTTCCCTGAAGTCTTTTTTTCTCATCCAATCCCAGTCAGATTAATCTTCCTCTGACAGCCTCTATAGGGGTAGAGACCAAACGTTTTAGGTGTCACATTGAAGGCCTTTCTAGACCTGGCTCCCACTCAAGGTGGCAGACATATCTTCCACAGCGCCTCATCCCCTGGGTTCCAGCCAAACTGGGCTATTAATCATGGCTAATATTCCCGGGGTACAGGCTCAGCACCACTAATGACTACCACCCTACCACCCTATTAGAGGTTGGCACTAAACATCCCTAGTTTGTAGAGGGGCCATGGGATCACAAAGATTTGCACATGACTTAGCCACTCAGTTCAGTTCAGTTCAGTCGCTCAGTCGTGTCTGACTCTGCAACCTCATGGACTGCAGCACGCCAGGCCTCCCTGTCCATCATCAACTCCTGGAGTTTACTCAAATTCATGTCCATTGAGTCGGCGATGCCATCCAACCATCTCATCCTCTGTCATCCCCTTTTCCTCCTGCCTTCAATCTTTCCCAGCATCAGGGTCTTTTCAAATGAGTCAGTTCTTTGCATCAGGTGGCCAAACTATTGGATTTTCAGCTTCAGCATTAGTCCTTCCAATGAACATTCAGGACTGATTTTCTTTAGAATGGACTGGTTGGATCTACTTGCAGTCCAACGGACTCTCAAAAGTCTTCTCCAACACCACAGTTCAAAAGCATCAATTATTTGGTGCTCAACTTTCTTTATAGTCCAACTCTCACATCCCTATATGACTACTGGAAAAACCATAGCTTTAACTAGACGGACCTTTGTTGGCAAAGTAATGTCTTTGCTTTTTAATATGCTGTCTAGGTTGGTCATAGCTTTTCTTCTAAGTAGCAAGTGTCTTTTTATTTCATGACTGCAATCACCATCTGCAGTGATTTTGGAGCCCCCAGAAAAAGTCTGTCACTGTTTCCACTGTTTCCCCATCGATTTGCCATGAAGTGATGGGACCAGATGCTGTGATCTTAGTTTTCTGAATGTTGAGCTTTAAGCCAACTTTTTCACTCTCCTCTTTCACTTTCATCAAGAGGCTCTTTAGTTCTCCACTTTCTGCCATAAGGGTGATGTCATCTGCATATCTGAGGTTATTGATATTTCTCCTGGCAATCTTGATTCCAGCTTGTGCTTCTTCCAGCCCAGTGTTTCTCATGATGTACTCTGCATAGAAGTTAAATAAGCAGGATGACAATATACAACCTTGATGTACTCCTTTTCCTATTTGGAACCAGTCTGTTATTCCATGTCCAGTTCCAACTGTTGCTTCCTGACCTGCATACATATTTCTCAACAGGCAGGTCAGGTGGTCTGGTATTCCCATCTCTTTCAGAATGTTCCATATTTTGTTGTGATCCACACAGTCAAAGGCTTTGGCATAGTCAATAAAGCAGAAGTAGATGTTTTTCTGGAACTCTCTTGCTTTTTCGATGATCCAGCAGATGTTGGCAATTTGATCTCTGGTTCCTCTGCCTTTTCTAAACCCATCTTGGACATCTGGAAGTTCACGGTTCACGTACAGTTGAAGCCTGGCTTGGAGAATTTTGAGCGTTACGTGTGAGATGAGTGCAATTGTGCACTAATTTGAACATTCTTTGGCATTGCTTTTCTTTGGGATTGGAATGAAACTGACCTTTTCTAGTCCCATGGCCACTGCTGAGTTTTCCAAATTTGCTGGCATACTGAGTGCAGCACTTTCACAGCATCATCTTTTAGGATTTGAAATAGCTCAGCTGGAATTTCATCACCTTTTCTAGCTTTGTTCATAGTGATGCTTCCTAAGGCCCACTTGACTTTGCATTACAGGATGTCTGGCTCTAGGTGAGTGATCACACCATCGTGGCTATCTGGGTCATGCAGATCTTTTTTGTATAGTTCTGTGTATTCTCGCCACCTTTTCTTAATATCTTCTGCTTCTGTTAGGTCCATACCACTTCTGTCCTTTATTGTGCCCATCTTTGCATGAATGTTCCCTTGGTATCTTTAATTTTCTTGAAGAGGTCTCTAGTCTTTCCCATTTTATTGTCTTTCTCTATTTCTTTGCACTGATCACTGAGGAAGGCTTTCTTATCTCTCCTTGCTATTCTTTGGAACTTGACATTCAAATGGGTTTATCTTTCCTTTTCTCCTTTGCCTTTCACTTCTCTTCTTTTCTCAGCTATTTGTAAGGCCTCCTCAGACAGCCATTTTGCCTTTTTGCGTTTCTTTTTCTTGGGGATGGTCTTGATCCCTGCCTCCTGTACAATGTCACAAACCTCTGTCCATAGTTCTTCAGGCACTCTGTCAGCTCTAATCCCTTGAATCTATTTCTCACTTCCACTGTATAATTGTAAGCGATTTGATTTAGGTCATACTTGAATGGTCTAGTGGTTTCCCCTACTTCTTTCAATTTAAGTCTGAATTTGGCAGTAAGGGGGTCATGATCTGAGTCAGCTCTCAGTCTTGTTTTTGCTGACTGTATAGAGCTTCTCCATCTTTGGATGCAGAGTATCATCAATCTGATTTCAGTATTGACCATCTGGTGATGTCCGTGTGTTGTCGTCTCTTGTGTTGTTGGAAGAGGGTGTTTGGTATGACCAGTGCATTCTCTTGGCAAAACTCTTATTAGCCTTTGCCCTGCTTCAAGGCCAAATGTGCCTGTTACTCCAGGTATTTCTTGACTTCCTACTTCTGCACTGAACAACAACAAAAGCTAAGTTTCAGAGAGGCTGAGTAGTTTCCCGGAGGCCCCACAGCTGGGAGTGGTGCTGCTCAGGAGCTGACCCCAGGGCAGCTGGCTCCACAGCCCGTTCTCTCCACGTGATGGTTCACTGTCCCCACTGCAGGCAGGGCCCTTGGCCACCACGGGGTCTCCAAGCGATAAGCTTCTTACTGTGCTCGCATGGCCAGCCCTTCCCCTCCTTCAGGCCCACCTGAAGCACCTCAAGAACATCTTCACTGACCCTCCAGCTGGAACCAGTTACTCCCCAAAACTATTTAGACCTTCCTCGTGTTATCATGTTTTAGGTCATGTTACCCTAACAAGAATCCATTTTGCTTCTCAGCTTTTATCATTCTGATTGAACGTGAGTTCTCTGGGAGAAAGGACTTTTGTTCACTGCTGATTCCTCAGGACCCTACCCAGTGCCTGGTATTCAGTATTTGTTGAATTAATGAACCAAAGAATGTTGCACTTCCTCATATATGAGCCTCAGCTCCCTACTGGGCTCTGAGTCCCTTAACCCTGTCCTCCACACTGCAGTTTCATAAGTCATTTATCAGTGACTCCCCCTGTTTATACTCACAGAATGATGAGGTCCCTGTTCACGTGGAGTGTACATGCTACTACCGTTCTCAATCCTGCATTTAGGGCATCACAGTGCAGTCCACTGTCAAAGGAATAAACTACATCAAAGTAACAGAACGTTTTGAGAATCCATACGTGTCTGAGTAATCTGCAGTTGGTATACTGAACTGGGTGCTTTCCCATCCAATAGGATCTCAAGAACCTCTTTCCAGTCCCAACTCTTTTTAAAAAAAATTTTGGCCATATCACGACATGTGCGATCTTAGTTCCCTGAAGCGCAATTTGCTCAGTCGTGTGTCCAACTCTTTGCAACCCCATGGAATTCTCCAGTCCATGGAATTCTCCAGGCCAGAATACTGGAGTGGGTAGCTTTTCCCTTCCTCAGGTGATCTTCCCAACCCAGGGATCGAACCCAGGTCTCCTGCATTGTGGGCGGATTCTTTACCAAGTGACCTATCTTAGTTCCCTGACTAGGAAATCAAACCCACACCCCTCTCCAGTGGAAGCTCAGAGTCTTTAACTGTTGGACCCCCAGCAAAGTCCCCCAATTCATTTTTTTCCTATCTCCAAAAGCCCACAGCCTGCAGTAGCACCTAACACACTACACTCCTTCCCACTCAAGGCCCTCAGTGGCTTAGTACCCACGTGTCTTAGAACCTAAACTTCTCCACTTGAACTCGACTCTTCACTGTGAACTTCTGTCTCCCTCTCCAGACTCACCTCCACAAGGCCCCACACAGATCACCCATTTGACAGACTCCTCCTCAGCACCGCGCCCCAGCCTGCTCTCTGGTCTCCTTTATTCACACCGTTCCCCTCACCTGGCATGTCCTCCTGGCTCTCTCCTGATCATCATTCCCCACCCATCTCCAGGCTCAGCTCTAATGCCCACCCACCTGGCTCAGCCCTTCTGCCCTGTGTTCCTGAGGGCTGACCCCACAGTTCACCTCTCTGTGCCCCTCTGGACTGTACAGTCAGTGCTGGTCAATAATTATCAGGCAGATTTCAACTGAGAGAAAAGGTAGGAATTCTGTCCTGATGCATTCTGAATGAGAAGGGGAAGCCCGCTGAGTTTAGAATTTTATTGCAACTAACATAGTACATGGATAATGAAGGTGTGACAACATGGTGATTGCCTCTAAAGACCTCGGCAACCAGGGCCTACAACTCTCATTCCCGATGGACGTTCTGGGGACGGTTCCGATGTGACAGACGACCACTGACATGAACAGACACCGGTCTCCTGATGGTGTCCAAGCCGCCTGGGTGCCCTGAAGAGGGGTTCTGCCTGCTCGAGGGGATGCTTTCAGTCCACATCGACCCTCCTGCTTGTCTTGATGGCAGAGTTTATTCTCTTTTTTCGGAGCCTTTCGCGATTCATGTTTTCTATCCTGAAAACAAAGAAGAACACAGTTATGCCCAGATGCCCAATCAGAGCCTCTCAAGGTGGCGAGAGGACCTGGCACCAAGGCAGCAGGTGCCGGGCCAGGGCCTCCACTTGAGGTCCATCTGCCCACTGGCCAGTCTCGGGCCTCTCCCGCCTCCTTTCCCTGTGTGGCCCCCTCGCCCACATGAATCGGTTTACAGAAGCTTGGGGCGTGTTCTGAAGGACCTGAGTTTCTGAAGTGCAGCATCTTCTTTGGACGGCTCCGTGGCTGGCTGGCTGGCCTCGGCAATCATGTCTCGAATCTTCTGGAGGCAATCTGCCAGGTTTCGGAACTGATAGCGGCTGCACTCAGACGTGAGGATCAGCTCTCCCGCCCTGTTGATCTTATTTTTGTGCTGTGGAAGACAAAGGCAAAACCAGAGTTCTGCAGAGAAGAGGTTTCGAAGAGACTGAGGAGTTAACAGGGAGAGCAGGGGCTGGCGGTTTACCGTGAGGGCCATCTTCTGCCGCACAGGCTCTGCGATCCAGTCGGCACTCGCCAGGTGGAACCTGACTTCAGCCTTGGAGTTCACTGTCGGTAAAGGGAGGGAGCGAGGGTCACTGAGACACTCGGGCACCCTCAGCATCCGGGTGGCTGGTGATCACTGGACTCTGAACCACAGGGAGATGAGACGCCCACCCAGGGACGCTCCCGTCCTGTGTGAACTCGAGGAGACCAACTTGGCCGTGGAATGAGCCTGCCAGGACAGTGAGTTGCTTCTGGACAAAAATAAACTTCCGGGACTTCCCAGGTGGTCCGGGGTTAAGACTCTAAGCTCCCAAGGCAGGGGGCCCAGGTTTGATCCCCGGTCGGGGAACTAGATCCCACATGCCACAACCAAGACCTGGCACAGCTAAATAAATAAATATTAAAAAAAATACAAACAAACTTCCAGGTAAGTGGATAACCGACCAGGACCTACTGCACAGCACAGGGAACTCTGACGGAGGTGAGTTTGGGAGAGAATGGATACATAGATATGATGGCTGAGTCTCTTTGCTGTGCAACTGAAACTATCAGACCTTATTAATCGGCTATACTCCAATATAAAGTTAGAAAACAAGCAAAAGAACCCAAACTTTCAGGAATGAAACGCCCAGCAGTTTCTTTCTCTCAGTTTACTGGGTTCTGACAAGAATGCGGCGGGGGAGGGGGCGCAAGTCCCCACAAGAATGAAGGAACCTGTTCTGGGAGCTGGCTGCCAACTCACACTGTGCGGTCCCTTTGTTCAGACTCCCAGACCGACCCCAGTCCTGGCAACCCGCAGCTGGGAGTCCGAGGATCAGACCACATTCAAAAGAATAAAGGGAGCTATTATATAAACTGGCAGTATTTAAGCTTCTGGAAAAAAAAAATCCCTTTATTTCCACATGAATGTAAACACAGAATCCTCAAGCCCATCTCTCAGCTACGCGCTAAAGAAAAGAAGGCACCTCGTACCTTTGTTAACGTTCTGGCCCCCAGGACCACTGCTCCGACAGTAAGATATCGTCAAGCGATCTGAAAAACAGCACGCACATCATCACGGTGATTTCCCCAAGGCCAGAGACAGCAGGGGATGTTGTCCACTCCTGGTCTAGCATGCTCTGCTAGATCTGACTGCCCTCACTTTTTGCTGTTTGTTTTAAAGCAAGGACCCTTTCAAAAGCCCAAATGGAGGGACAAACTGAATTTCAGTTGTATTTCGAAATGCGGTGGTTGTGGACGCACCGGCTGGCAGGTGTGTGTCCTTCCTAGCGTGTTCCACGCACGTCCCTGGGCCAAGCCTGTGTCAGTGATGAGAACACCTGCTGGGTCAATTAGCACTCCACTTGCAGCTGGGAGTCCCAGCACAGCCCAGCCAGCTCAGCACATACTGACTCTGTGACCCCAGCAAAGCCTCGCTGCTTCCCTGAGTCTTGGTTTTGTTTTGAATCTGTAAACTGAGGTTGCTTCCTTCTCCTTTTTATTTTCCCTTTAGCCACGAATTTTATTGTTTGAATGGGCTTCCCTGGTGGCTCAGACTGTAAAGAATCTGCCTGCAATGCAGGAGACCCAGGTTCAACCCTTGGGTGTGGAAGATCCCTTGGAGAAGGGCATGGCAACCCACTCCAGTATTCTTGTCTGGAGAATCCCATGGACAGAGGAGCCTGGCGGGCTACAGTCCATGGGGTCCCAAAGAATTGGACCCAACTGAGCAACTAAGACTTTATCGTTTGAATATTTGCAACTATTATTCTATACACCAATTTTCATTTCTTATAGAACTCTATATTCCATATTGCCAGGTCACTTCACTCTCTGCTTTATGCCACATTTCCATCAGGAAGTATCTCCCCAGACCACAATCTGCCTGACTGTGTGTTGTTGTTGTTCAGTTGCTAAGTCATGTTCGACTTTTTGCAACCACATGGACTATAGCCCACCAGGCTCCTCTGTCCAGGGGATTTCCCAGGCAAGAATACTGGAGTGGGTTGCCATTTCCTTCTCCATCCCTTCTACTTTTATAATTCATGAAAAGCAGCCTCATAGTGTCTGAGGAGAGCCGGGGAGGCATGGCAGTGGGCAAGTTTCAGGAAGGTGGGCTACAGGGGCTCAAGGGGCACTGTGGCCCCGTGCTTGTGGCAAGCGGGCCTCAGTGGGAGTGGGGACATCTCCGGACAGCTTCTGAGAGGTTTTCCGCCTTTTGAAAAAATCAAATGAACTTATTTTTTCCAACAGGTGATGAATGCCTGCGGTTCAGTGTGTGTGTGTGGGGGGGGCGCCTCATCAGCGTCTGCAGAGGCCTGGGACCCTCTGAGAGGCAGGTGAAGAGGAAACGGTGACTGGCCATTCCCGCTGCCTGCCTGTCCGCCCAGGCTGTCAGGAGACTGGCTCTGTTATCCCTGGTTCTCTGCCTCCTCCTGCCACAGGGCACCCACGCCGGCTTCAAACTACCAAGCAGCAGCAGGCTGCCGGCTCCTCTGCTTTAGACCGTGGTCACCTGGCCTCCTTGTTTCGGGGTCACCTTGAGCAGGCGCCTTTGGCTGCTCTCCTTTCACTGTCCGTGGGTGCCAGAAACTCTTTGACTCTCAAGAGGCCCGCTTGTTTCTTTACAGACCACATCTTAGGCTCGATGAGCACAAACCTTTGAAGTTATGCAAATGGTTTACAGGGAGAAGTCCTCACTCCTGTTTCCGAGACACCAAGTTCCCAACTTTGTCTCCGCTCCCCGCTCAGGGCACCCCTGTATCCAGTGCCCTCCACATCCTTCAGACCCATGGACATCCAGAAACACGTGCCTCAGATAGACAGACATATAAGTAAGGCACAGACGGCAGCTCACTGTAGAGATGCTTCTGTACCTGACTTTTTTCAGAAAGAGACCAGTTCATCTAGTGTAGACTCTTCCAGGTCCCCAGCCCATCAAGAGCTCTCCGCGTGTGCTGGGGGCTGCCCAGTGCTCCGGGGGGGCTGCCTCATCACTTTCTGTTTCCTTCCTCTTCTCAACAAAGCTGCAAGGACTCCCCTTCTGCACCCTCAAAGATGGCTTCTTTACTTTTCCTGGGCTGGGGAGGAATGCGTGATAGAGGGAGGAAACGATCGGGTTTTTTTCTGTGAAACAAAACCACTCACCTACAGGAATGTCATCGTTACCTTGCTTTGCGTCGCCCTGTAATAGAACATACACAGTGCCAGGTGAATATTAGCTGCTGAGTGACTCCTAACTGGTCCAGAGAGACAAAAAGGAAATGATGTCAAGTTACAACGTGAATACAGTACAGCTATTTTCAGGTCCAGCTAAATCTTGCTGAGATGATAGAAAAAGCTTCCCCAGGCTCCAGAGGTACCGCCTCACAAACACTCCTCCAGGAAATGGGACTGACTTCTTCAGCCCTCCCTGCCGCCTGCCCTGCGCCCCAGCCCACTCAGCTAGGGTTGGCACCGTCAGCAGCCTCGGAGGAGAGAAGGGGCTACAGTACATGAGCATCAGGGAGACTCCGAGAAACACCCCCTGCCCCTCCCCCCACGAGCCGCAGACGTGGGAGGCCCGAGTGCGGGGCTGTCTGCCTTCAACAGTGACCAGCACAGGGGCCCTGAGGGTTTGTGTCAAGCTGAACTACTCACTCCAGGACCTCCCGCCCCACGTCTCTCCTGAGTTGTTCCTCTGTGGCCTTAAATCCTCCCGTCCACGGGCCCAGTGCGAACATCACCCACTTGGAGGCTCTTCTGGCCTCCCAAGCTCAAAGGTGCTTCCCTTGTCCCTGCTGTCCTTCATCCCTTTTTATCTTAGAATTATCTGGCGGTGAAATCCTCAGCGTACTCCCCGTGGGCAGTGCTGGAGACCCAGGGCGGCGCCCTCCTTCACGCGCGCTCTTCCCTCTTTTGAGCTGGCCTCTCCAGTTTCCTCACACTTCCCTGTGACTTTCTTCACTCTCCTCTACTTGCTCTTTGCAAACCTGAAACACTGAAATGTCCCTGAGAGCCTGCCTCTTCTCTTACTCTTTTCCACCCATCTCCTTTGAAAATATCATCCTTGGTGATAATTCTGGCTCAAACTCAAACCTCCTTCTCCAGCCCCACGTCCGCAGAGCCCACTGCTATTTGATGTCTCCTCTCAGGTGCCTAACCGATGCCTCAAATCTCCGCCTCCTCAAAGAAGACTTCCCTTCCTGACAACCCTCTCCCTGCTCTCATGTCAAAGCCCTCCAGTCATTACTTCACACTCTCTGACGCGTTTGCCTCATTTATTTACTGCCTGCTCCTTCTGTTAGAACGTAAACTTCATGAGGTGTTCAGTTCAGTTTACTCAGTCGTCTCCGACTCTTTGCGACCCCATGAATCGCAGCACGCCAGGCCTCCCTCTCCATCACCAACTCCCGGAGTTCACTCAGACTCACGGCCATCGAGTCAGTGATGCCATCCAGCCATCTCATCCTCTGTCGTCCTCTTCTCCTCCTGCCCCCAATCCCTCCCAGCATCAGAGTCTTTTCCAATGAGTCAACTCTTCGCATGAGGTGGCCAAAGTATTGGAGCTTCAGCTTCAGCATCATTCCTTCCAAAGAAATCCCAGGGCTGATCTCCTTTAGGATGGACTGGTTGGATCTCCTTGCAGTCCAAGGGACTCTCAAGAGTCTTCTCCAACACCACAGTTCAAAAGCATCAATTCTTCGGTGCTCAGCCTTCTTCACAGTCCAACCCTGACATCCATACATGACCACTGGAAAAACCATAGCCTTGACTAGACGGACCTTAGTCGGCAAAGTAATGTCTCTGCTTTTGAATATACTATCTAGGTTGGTCATAACTTTTCTTCCAAGGAGTAAGCGTCTTTTAATTTCATGGCTGCAATCACCATCTGCAGTGATTTTGGAGCCCCCCAAAATAAAGTCTGACACTGTTTCCACTGTTTCTCCATTTATTTCCCATGAAGTGATGGGACCAGATGTCATGATCTTCCATTTCTGAATGTTGAGCTTTAAGCCAACTTTTTCACTCTCCTCTTTCACTTTCATCAAGAGGCTTTTTAGTTCCTCTTCACTTTCTGCCATAAGGGTGGTGTCATCTGCATATCTGAGGTTATTGATATTTCTCCCAGCAATCTTGATCCCAGCTTGTGCTTCTTCCAGCCCAGCGTTTCTCATGAGGTGGAAACTAGTTTACTGTGGTTGTATCTGCAATGCTTGAAAGTTTCTGACACAGTTGGTGCACAAGACACTTTTCGGTGAGTAAAAGGGGTAGCATGCCACTCTCTCATCTCAATTAATGGCAACTCAATCTTTACATTGCTCAGTGCCCTAGACTTCAGTTCCTCTCTTATTTCACACTTCTCCTAGAAAATCCATTAGGACTTCTGTAGGCTTTCCCTTTAAAACTTATCTAGAACCTGGCCAAGTCTCATGACTCCTATTGCTTCCACCCTGCTTATCTTTTTTATTTTTCTGCATTGGGTCTTAGTTGCGGCATGTGGGATCTGTTAATAGTTCTTTGACCAGGAATCAAACCTGGGCCCCCTGCACTGGGAATGCAGTGTCTTAGCCACTGGACCACCAGGGAAGTCCCCCTGCTTATCATCTGTTGCCTGTATTACTGCAATCTCCTCACTCGTCTTCCTGTTCTTGCCGTTTTGCAGTCTATTCTCTAGAAGAGTGATCTCTGTAAAATTAATTAGGATCATTCCACTCTTCTGCCTCCATCACATTCAGAGTAAAGCTAAAGGCCCATGAGCCCTATAAACAGACCTCCCCTCACCTCTTTCTTTAGTTTCATCTCTGACTCCCCCGCTCAGCCACAATGGCCTTCTTGCTGTTCCTTGAACCAGATGAACATGCTACCCCTTTAGAGGGTGGCACTTGCTGGTCCCCCCACAAGGAAAGCTCCTCTCCTCATGGCTTGCTGCCGTGTTCCTTCCAGGTCCTTACTCCAGCATCACCTCAGAGGCCTCCTCAGACAACCCTTCTTAAAACTGTAACCCCCCGAAAACAAACAAACAACTGTAACCCCACCCCCGACCTTAGCACTCCTTCCTTCTGGGCTTTATTTTCTCCAAAGTACGTGTCATACACTCTATATTACTGCTTTTATTTGTTGCTGGTCTCCCTTCATTAGCAGATAAGGTAACTAGCATTAGGATTTTTGTGCTTTGGTTACTACTCTATCCCCATGCCCAGCACAGTGTACACAGCATGCTTTCAACACAAGTTTGTTGAAAGAGCGAGTGAATGACAGAACGCTCTCTTCCAGTCCTGTAGGTGGAAACTTAGCAGAACTGCGTGCGTCCTCATTTTCCTGCCCCGGGCCCTGATACAGCGCCTGCACACAGCGAGCATCTTAAGGAAGCGACCAGAAGCCCTGTTTCCTCAGGCGTGCTGGAGGCCGGGGACCGCGTAACTCGGCAAACGGCTCCCAAAGAGAGCTACCTGGCAGCTTCCTGCATTAACTGTCCGCCTTGGAGGGCAGTTTCCCCTGAGGACAAGAATGTGAGTCTGAGGGACGGGAAATGAAGGAGGAAACGCTGATGGTCTTGGAAGAAGCGGAGCCAGCGTGCCCTCCTGGCGCCCGCACACCTCAGGCGACACCGGGTGACGCCATCCGCTCCGCCGCCCCAACCCTGCGGTTGCTCGGGCAACCGGCCTCGGCCCGCGGCAATCGCCGCGTCAGAGCGCGTCTGCCCCCGGACCAGCCCCTCGCCTCGCGCGCGGGGCCCTGGCTCCCCGGCGTCGCCCGGCGGAGTCCAGGAAACGCCCCTTCAGGCTCCTGGCTCACCGGGACCCTCCAGGCGGTGTCCGCGCCCCGCGATTCCGGGTAGAGCTTGTCCAGGCTGTAAGCGCTCCGGAATTCGGTGCCCGCTACCTGTCTGTTCAGGGCCCGGTGGCAGCAGCGCGTGGGCGGCGGCAGCAGCCAGGCCTCGGCTCGGCTGAGACCCCAGCGCAGGCACCTGGCGGCCGCCATGTTCGGCCCTCGGGGCCGCTTCCGGTGTGTTCTTCCTCTCGCGGTCCGCGGGCCCGCGCTTCCCTCGGGACTTTGGTTCCGCTAGGCTTTGAGCTCCTGCTGTCGGCAGGAATCGAGAACGCCCAGCGTTTCCCTCACGAGAAGCCTGTTAGAGGCTTCCTTGGTCCCGGAAGCCCCTGAGCGTAGCTGCCGCGATGGAGAAGACGCTGGCGACCTCTCAAGGCAGACTCCTGGTGAAAAGAACCCCAGACATACCACTTCTCTCCCCTTTAGTCTGTGCCCTCCTGGACCGCGGTTACCCCAAATCTTACAGCATCAACGAGGCCTGTCCAGGTTCATCTCCACCCCCTTTACTCTTTTATCCACTTTATTCTCCCCCCCGCCCCTTCACATCTTTCAATCTTATTTTTCTGTTGCCTATCTCCCAGCCAGAATGCAGTCACCTCTAGGAGAGCAGTGGCTCACTGTTGAATCTCCAGTACCCAGAACCTGGCGCATCACAGGTATTCAAAAAAGATACTGATAAAAGGAATTCTCTGGAAAGGTGTTTTGGAAAGTTGAGTTCCACCAGAGGTGAGTTTTAGTAACTTCAGGTTCCTTCATAAGGTAGCCTAAAAGCAGATCCCTGGAGAGCACCTGTGAAGAAGGCTCAGCATGACGGACACCAGGTGGGACAAGAGGGGGCAGGTCCAGAAGTATTTTAAAAAGTGGGCAGTCTCTTCCCACCCCACCTCCACCCTCTCCGACCCCCAGGATCTGTGGAGCAAGATGGCAGTTTCTTCTAGCCAGAAGATAAGAGGAGAATGGGGAAACAGGTACAGATTCAGACAGCTACAGATAGGCTAAGTAGAACTCTTTTTAGAGAACTATTAAAAGAAGAACTCCAAAACTAAGAGGTTCTTACTCTGAGAAAGGTTTAAAACAGAGCTAGCAGTGTTTGGAAACAGTTAAAGGTTAGCTCAGTTGCTTTGCTGAGAGGCAGAGAGGTAAAACGAAAACAGAGCTCAATAAATGTTGGTGATTATTAGTAACACTAGTGTTGGTTTCTTAATAGCAGGTTCTATTTTTAGGAAGAACATAATTACCTAGAAAAACATGCCCCTAGGAGTGCTAGCTGTTTGAAATAGGAGATTTCATCAGGTCAAGGCTTTATCATTTTTGCCTCACTAATAAAGGCAAATTCTTTTGGAGGGAAAAAAAAGAAATACAAGCACTGGCTTTGTAAACCCAAACTAGGAAGGGAATGGCAATTGACATATGCCTTTGGGGCTGTAGGCTTTAAGGGGAGTCTCCTGGGACTCTCCCTGCCTGACTTAGTCCCAAGACCTCAGAGTGAAGAGAGGCGTCTCCATGGTGACTGGGAAAAGCTGCTCAGGGAGGTAAAGCCAGGGACTCGCCCAGGTTGACGGCTCAGGGATTATGAATAATGAACGCACCATCCAGTGGCATCATTGCTGTAAGGCTGGGCTCCAGCTCTGTGCCTGACTCAGAGTGATAGGAAAAGGAAGCTGCAGGTTTCCATGGCCCCAAATAAACACAGCCTGCTCAGGCCATCTGGTGGCCTGGATTCTGGGAGAGGAGGAGGGTAGCAGAGAGAATGGAACCAGCTACCCTGGGGTGGAGGGAAGAGCAGCTGGCAAGCTCCTTTTACCTGCTGTTGCCATGAACCCTCCAGAATTGAGGCCCTTTTGGGAGAAAACAGGCCTGAGAGGTGCCACCTGTTCTCTTAAAAGGGTGATGCTGAAACTGGAGGCCAGCCTTCTTCCCTTCTCTGGTTCTCCATAGGCTGAAAGGGTGCTTCAGGATGTGCATAGGGGTGAGAAGAGGGGAAGATAAGGGACCGTCAAGCCATTCCTGGAAGCCAAGGAACTTGCTGACACCAGCCCTTCTCTATAGCTGTGATTTGGGGTACCACCCTCATGTAGGGTCCACAGGGTTTTCCTTTCTTCTCGTTTTGAGGGCCCTAGGGGCTTCCCTGGTGGCTCAGATGGTGAAGAATCCGCCTGCAATGCGGGAGACCCGGGTTGCATCCCTGGGTCGGGAAGATCCCCTGGAGAAGGGAATGGCCACCCACCCCAGTATTCTTGCCGTGAAAACCCCAGGGACAGAGGATCCTGGCAGGCTACAGTCCTTGGGGTCTCAAAGGGTCGCACGTGACTCAGTGGCTAACTTTCACTAGGTCAGTCTGGCTTTTAGAACTCAGCATCGTGCGGAGACAGGGAACATGCAGTATCGCGTACTGGAATTCATCAGGTCTGGGTTCCACCGTTCCTGTGACTTTGAGTTACTGACTTAACCTCTGAGTCTCAGGATCGGATCCGCGTCAGAGGTTGTATTGCTGCCTGGGAAGGTGGCTGAGGGTAAGGATGATTTAAAAGGCCTGGCTGGATATAGGCCCGATTCCTTTGCTTCTCAGGTCTGATGGCTTTGGGAGTCACAAGTCACAGCAGGATGGGAAGATCCCACAGCCGCTTGCATGCTGTAAAAACCCCCTTGCTATTTAGATAATGTAAAAAGCTCCTTGCCAGTTTGGGACCCAGCTCTGGCCTCCCCACACCACAGTCCTAACCTCCCAGGTTCAAGGAAAGTTGCTTCTGGCTCATTCTGGAATGTGGGGGAAGACGGGGGTTGGTGGGAGGTCCCTGAGCATACCCCCACTGAAGACTGGACGCTTTTCCATGTGGGACTGGGATCCATAAAGCTGATCGAATTTTCGGGAAGGGGAGGTTGGAGAAGGGTGCAAGAAACTGACTCCCCCAAAGATTCAGGAGCATCTTCTTTGACTTCTGGTTACCCGGGCTGTTGGCAGGTGTGGGTTGGGGGGAAGGAGTTGCAAAATCGGTACAGCGAGGAGAGTCTACCCCACCGGGCACCTGGCAAGGCAACACTTCTGGCATGGCTGGCACTCAACAAATATGGAAACTTCCAAGAGTCTGCTGTCTGGCTGCCAATCACAAGGGAGTGGAGTCAGGAAGTGCCCCCGCCTGTGTGATGGGAGGCTGGTGTAGGAGACGCACAGACAGGACCACTGGCTCCAGAGCCATTTCTGCTTTTAGAATAATGGTGTGGTTTTTTTTTTTATTAAAGAAGAGAATAAAGCATTTGTAAATATATTTCTCTCATGTATACTTCAAAGATGACGCTGGTCGGCAGCTACAGAAGTAGGGAGCAAAGAGGCAGGAGCCGTTCCCCCACCTGTCCTGTCCTACCCCACCCCCTCCACCCTAGATGACAGAGATACACGGAGGGCTGGGAGCTGTCTGGCTCCAAAGGACAAAAGCTTCCAAGATGTGTGAACGGAAGGACCAGCTGACAGGTCTCATCACAGTGCCGCCCGGAGAGCAGGGTGGTGCCTCCAGGGAGGCTGGGAGGCTTGTTAAGAAAACCCCTTAGAAACAGATAAGGCATGAAGGTTCCCCACTGGGCTCCCAGCACAGAGGCCAGGGCTACTGACTTCCCTCTTCCAATCCCGAGGGTCTCAGGATGGGTGGTAGAAGGAACTGGGAGCCCTGAAGGGCAAGCTGGGGATCTGGGCCTCTCTTAGCTGAAGCTGGATCTTCTGAAGCCTTAACATAAGATAAAGTCCCTGATCCTCCTGGGTCCTCAAAAGCCCCCCCATAAAGCTGAGTGGTTAAGAGCAGGCATTTTAGGGGAAGGAGGAGACATGTTCTCCATCTAGTCCCATTTCAATACTGCCCAGGGTGGGGTAAGCATCCTGGGAGGAGCAGGGGCAGGGGAGGATGCTGGGACCATGAGCTGGTGGGACACGCCCAGGACATTCTAGGGGTGGCACTCATGACCTGCAGTGGGGTGGGCCTGGTGGTGAGGAGCGTGGGGGTGAACGAGACACGTTATGGTCCCTGAGATGGGGACAGGCAGAGGCCAAGCTCGGTGAGTCAGAGGAGGCGTGCAGAGATGGGAGCTTCCATCGCCCGGACCCCTGGAAGGCTTGATACCCAGAAGGCATTTCTGGGGCTGGAACCAGGGGAGGCTGGCTCTGAGTTGATTGGCTACAGATCTGCGGTGGGCTGAGGGTGTCCAGGGAAAAGCTCCCCCTCACCAGGACTGGCACTGAGGGTTGCTCAGGCCTGGCTCAGGCTTTCTGTTCTGCCTGGCAGGGGCCATCTCCGACCTGGTCAGGACCCTTGAGGCAGGGCAGCTGGTGCGAAGGGAATGACAGCATGTCGCAGCTGGGGAGAAGCAGTGGGTGGTCCGGGAGACCCCTAGAACCTGCAACAGCTGGCTCTGGGGGCCCCCTTCAAGTGTTTCCAGTTGTGGCAAGGGGGGGGGGTCAAGGAGAACTTGCCTTGCAAAAAAATCTCTCAGGAAAACCAACGTTGAAATAAAAAAGTCAACGGGTCCAGAATGGCTTTCAGAAGCTTGGCCACATATCTGAGAGCAAGGCCCGGGGTCAGGGGTCAGGGCTGGGAGAGCTGAGAATCCCCAGGGGAGTGGGGACGTTTGGCTTGCAATCTGTGGGCTGCGCCTGGGGGCTGGCGCGGGTGACGGAGGGTCCTGGGACCTCCATCAGTCCAGGACCGGTGAAGGCCTCCATCATCAGCAGAGAGTGGGCTTCCCCCATGTGCTCCCTGGGTCAGAGGACAACCTCCCTCCGGGGTGTATTGCTGCTAAAAGGGCTCCCTCACTCACCAGAGGCTGAAGGGCCCAGATTCGAGGGACCCCCACTGGCCTGACCCGGGGTGGGGGGAAACCGTCACTTGCTGCTGTGCGTCTTGACTTTGGTGGCGTTGATGTCGGCCTTGGTCTTCTGGATCCTGGAGAAGATCTCCTTGAAGAGCGCCTTGTACTCGGGCTGGCTCTGCTCCAGCCGCTTGTCCACGGCCTCCACGTGCTGGCTGAGGCTCTTCTCCGCCTTGGCCTCCCCCAGGCCCTCCTCACCCACCCGCAGGTCCCTCCATGAGCTGTCCCGGGAGATGGGCCGCGAGGTCTGCACCCCCGCGTGCCGCACCCCGGCCCCGTGCTGCCGGCACTTGCTCAGCAGCTCCTCGTACTTCTCCAGCAGCGCGTGGTACTGCTCGTCCACCTCGCGCAGGATGGACATGCCCCGCTTGCGCACGCTGTTGGCGTGCAGCGTGAGGTTGCCCGCATGCCGGCTGGCCGGGTCTTTGGCCATGATGGCGTTGAGCGCCGTGTCGCTGCAGCTCTTGCGCACGGCATGGCCCGGGGAGGCGGCCGGAGAGGGGACCCCGTCCTGGGAGCCCGAGTCGTCGCCACTGCCGGGCTGGGGGTCGTCGGCTTCAGGTGCCTGGGTGAGGGGCGCCAGCAGGGCCTCGGCCAGGTGGTCCTCCCGGCCCAGCAGGTAGGTCTTGGCCTGCTTCATCTGCTGTAGCTCCAGCAGCTCGGCTTCCAGCTCCTGCACGCGGAAGCGGCAGCCCTCCATCTCGCACAGCTGCCGCTCCAGCTCGGAGTACTCCTGGAGCACCGCCGCGTACTCGCGCTCGGCCCGCTCCTTGCGCTGCCGCTCCTGGCTTACCTGGGAGCGCAGCACGCCCACCAAGGTCTGCAGCCGGTCGTTCTCCTGCTCCAGGGGCCGTGGGCCCAGCTCCAGGGAAGAGCTGTGCAGGCGGAAGGCATCTTCACACCTGGGAGGGAGCAGGGGCAAGTGGGCAGAGGGTGAGGGCGCACTCAGGCCAGGCCCTTGGAGCCCAGCTGCATCTCTCTGCCCCATTGGGCTGCATGCTCTGCCCATCTAGAGTCACTTCTGGGCCTTCTCCCCCGGCTCTCTGCCCTGGGAGCTTGCCCTTCGCTTCAGCCAGGTGTCCTGGCTCTCTCTTGGGTTCAGCCGATGGGAGCCACTAGCAGGAAGTCCAGGGGTGGGAGCAGAGAGAGGTCTCCAGGAATGTCTCTCCCTGGGCTTCCTCCCTGGTTACTGCGGGGCAGGCAGGAAGCCTGCTCCATGCCCTCTGGATTCCAGTATCCTCCCTTCTCCTGGTCCCTGTAGGTCTCAGGATGGTATCAGCTCCTAACTATTGCAACCCCAGGGTGTAGCAGTGTCCGCCTAGTTTCCCCACACCTTGGCCACCCCTCTTTATTGATCTGTCCTCAGTTACCCTGGGCGGGGTGCTATCTGTCTCTTGCCAGGACCTTTATTGAAACACCCATTAATCCACGGTGTGTATTCTTATTTAAAAAAAAAAAAAAAATTGGCCGTGCCGAGTCTTAGATCGTCAATCTTTATTGCAGCACGCAGGATCTTTAGTTGTGGCGTGTGAGATCTAGTTCCTGACCGTGGATCAAATCCAAGCCCCCTGAATTGTGAGTGTGGAGTCTTAGCCACTGGACCACCAGCAAAGTCCCCCACCGTGTAAGTCATCCCAATGCAAAAGGCTTAATGGGAACTGAAAGGGACAGTGGTTCATCCCTCCTGGGTGAGACTTCTGACTTACTAAGCAGGTGACCTTGGTGTCTCATTTTCCTCTTCTGAGTAGCAGGGATGATTAACCACACCTCACTGTATTGCCATGAGAATTAAGTCACTTAGCAGCGTGGTGGGCACGTGGCCGGGGCTCATGCAGCCAGCTGCTGACTGCTGTTAGCTCCACGACCTGCCTCTGCAATAGCCCAGAGGAAGCAACAACCCTCCTGCCTGCTGCCTGCCGCCAACCCTGCCTTCCCCTCACCCCGTGGAGACGGGCCCAGCGCGCCCTCACCTACCGGGGGCTGGTGCACAGCTCCTTGAGGCAAGGGAAGGTGTGGATGGTGCGTCTGCGTTCGCGCTTCTCCCGCCGCAGGCGCAGCTGCTCCAGGTCCCGCAGCTGCTCCACCTGAGCCTGCAGCTCCTCCACCTGGGTCTGCAGGCGCTCGATGGTTTCTGTCAGCCTGGGGTGGAGTGGGACACACACGGATGGGAGGGATGCTCAGGGGACGGGGCCAGCCCTCCTCACTGCAGCGCTGGTGGGGCTTGGAGGTTGGGGCCAGATAGGCAACCTTGAGCCACACTGCCTGGGGCTGAGGTCAGACGAGGAATTCCTTGGGCAGCCAAGGACCCACGCTTCTGCTCCACCTCCCAGGCCGAGCTGACACTTCTCCGTGTTTCCTCCCTCCATTTCTTTCTTTTTAAATGTATCTACTTATTTATTTAAATTTACTTATTTATTACCTATTTTTTAACTTATTTGGCTGTGCTGGGTATTAGTTGCAGCACACAGAATCTTTGATCTTGAGAGAGTCATTTCCTAGGCAGGTTGATAAGAAGTCTAGGGGTCCCCAAGGAGAGAGGGATCTGGAATTCTCAAGGAGGAAGAAAGGACAACGTTTTTTTCCTTCTCTACATTCCTTAGGATTATATAACAACAATGTATTATGCCTGAGGACAGTCTCTGGATTAAACCTTCTGGCTAATTCTGTTATCTTAAAATGTAAATTATGGGAGGAGGTCTGGTGAGGTCTATACAACCTCCAGACATTCTTTGGATTTACTGGAGAGTATATAACTCCATTGCCAACACTAACAAGCGGGTACTCTTTCTACCCCCTTCTGATGCCTATGTCAAAAGCTTTCTCTATCTCCTTTATACTTTAATAAAACTTTATTACACAAAAGCTCTGAGCAATCAAGCCTCATCTCTGGCCCCGGATTGAATTCTCCTCCGGGGGCCAAGAATCCCGGCGTCGTAATTCAACAACAACCTTTCAATCTTAGTCTTGGCATGTGGGATCTTTAGTTGTTGCCTGTGGGATCTAGTTCCCTGGCCAGGGATCAAACCTGGGCTCCCTGCATTGGAAGCGAGGAGTCTTAGCCACTGGACCACAAGAAGGCTCTTTTCTTTCTTTCTTTTTTTTTTTAAAGATTTTTACTTTATTTAATTGGGCTTGCCTGGTAGTTCATCTGGTAAAGAATCCGCCTGCAATGCGGGAGACCTGGGTTTGATCCCTGGATTGGGAAGATGCCTTGGAGAAGGGAACGGCTACCCACACCAGTATTCTGGCCTGGAGAATTCCATGGACTGTATAGTCCATGGGGTTGAAAAGAGTTGGACAAGACTGACCGACTTCCACTCTCACTTAATTAATTTATATTTATTTTGGGGCCATGCGATGTGCAAAATCTCAGTTCTCTGACCTGGGATCAAACCTGTACCTCCTGCAGTGAAAGTGCGGAGTCTTAACCACTGGCCCACCTGGGAAGCCCTGTCGCCTCAGTTCCTTGTACACTCTTCTATCACGTATCACTCTGCACTGCAATAAAATATTCACGTACCTGCCTTCCCTCCCAGAGGGCCAGACAGTGTCTTTGCATCCCCATCACTATATAAACAGAGCCTGGAATATAGTTGGTGCTTAAAGAAGGGTTGTGGCCGGAATGTTAAACCAGCCCAAATCAATGAGAGCAAAGTCACTACCATCCCAGGTTCCCAGACCTGGGCTTTTGGGAGAGGGAATCTGAGTCACACCCACTGGTACACACACACACACACACACAGGTACACCCAGGCCTGGGGCCTCCCCTCACCACCCCACACCCAGGTTCCCAGCTCCACTGGCCCTCACCCGTGGATCTTCTGCTGGGCCACCTTGCTCTCCAGTGCCAGCTTCTGATTGGTCAGCTCCAGGTCTCGGGCCGCCAAGTCCAGCTGCTCGTACACTTTGGCGTGCTGTTCATTCACATGGCGCAGCGTGTCCAGCTGTTTGGTCAGGTACTGGGGGGTGGGTGTAGGGGTGGGATAGTTACCTTTCAGAACTGGGTTGGGGAAAATGTCTCTGCCTGGGCCCTCCTCCCACTTTCAGGAACAGGTTTGCTTTGGGGTATTTATCTGCAGCGGAGGGAGGGGGTTGAGCTGGTGGTTCAACAGGGCTGCCTGGGACAGTTGTGCAGGTTGTGGACTGCAAAAGGCTTTTGGGTCAAGGCTGGGTCTGCTAAGATGGGGTACCTTTTCCTAAGCTGCACACAGGTACACACAGACTAAGAGGCCCTCGATGGGTCGGGGAGCATGTATAGGGCCCAGGGGGCCCCTCACCTCGATCTCCTGCACTTGCTCCTCGTTGGTGGAGTACATCTGCTGTAGAGACTCCTCTAGTTCCTTGTTCCTCTCCAGCAGCGTCTTCCCCAGCTCTGCGGCCAAGTGCAAGTCTGGTGGGGGGGCAGGCAGAGGGTGGGAGGAGCATGAGCAACTGAGAATGGAGTCAGAAGACCCCTCCCATTCCTGTTCTGAACATTCATTCTGGGCTGAGCCTTGCGGACCCCGCGAGAACCAGGACCCAGGGGCCGCCTCTGGGGAGACTCTAGGCCTGGAAGGAGATGTAAGCCCTGAGGAGACCTGTGCATTGGCCTGGAATGCCCTCTCCCCAGACACTCCCAGGGTTCCTCCCTCTGTGCCCTCAAGTCTGTGCTTTAATGTCACCTCCTCCAGGAAGCCTTTCTCAAACACTGATTTAAAATCGCACCCTCCCCCACCCCCATGCCCTCCCTGCTTCATTTTTCTCCTTAGCTCCTATCGCCATCTAACTTACCCAACAATTTGCTCCTTAACTTGCTCCTGCCCCTTGACTAATGGTAAGCTTACAGGGTAGGGATTTTGCCTGTTTTAGTCACTGATACCCTGAGGACTTAGAACAATAGCCGGCACAGAGCAGGTGAACAATAAATCTTTTTTGAAACAATGAAGTGAGTGGAACGTGATAAGAGCATCAGCTTACAGAGGGGCAAAGTGCCCTGGGAGATAGGGAAGGGGAGTTCACAGCACGGATGGTGGGAATCTAGGACCAGGAGCAGCTTTGGAGGTGGGCTTGGAATGACGACCGGAGCTCACTCAATAGGAGAGGGGGTGGAAGGGTTTGCTGGGTATTAGAACTGCACCAGGCTTCAAAGCCTGGTCTGTCTTTAGGGGGCTGTGTGGTGGAGAGGAGCAGGGGTTAGAAGGAAGTGGCAGGTGCCAGAATCCCTAAAAATTATCTCAAGTGGGTCTGGAGTTGGGTGAGGGTATCATGACATTTGGAGTGGATATTTCCACATATATATGCCTACCTCCTTTCAGACACAAAGGGTAATGTATAAGATAATGAACAAGGACCTACTGTATACCACAGGTGCATGTGTGCTAAGTCGCTTCAGTCACGTCCGACTCTTGGTGATCCTATGGACTGTAGCCCACCAGGCACCTCTGTCCAAGGGATTCTCCAGGCAAGAATACTGGAGTGGGTTGCCATTTCCTTCTCCAGGGGATCTTCCCAACCCAGGGATCGAACCTGCACCACCTTATGTCTCCTGCATTGGTAGGCGGGTTCTTTACCACTAATGCCAGCTGGGAAGCCCATAGCAGAGGTGAGTCTACTTAATACTTTGTAATGACCTATATGGGAAGATAATCTAAAAACAGAGTAGATATATATCTAACTAATTCACTCTGCTGTACAGCAGAAACTAACACAACATTGCAAATCAACTCTACTCCAATAAATTGTTTTTTAAAAAGAAGCAAAGAGTAATATATATATATATATTATTCATTTATATTTAAATATATATTTATAAGGGAAGCCAAGAATCACACTGTGGTCTCAAAGAGGAGGGCAGGTCAATTTCTGCTGTGTGCTTGGTGGAAATTCAGCAGGACCAACCACCCCTGGTTCATGATGAGGGAAGCACACCAGCTCCCTTTTCTCTGTAATGAGATGGTGAGCAACTGGCTCATCCACAAACCTTTTCTAATAACTCAGGTATAAATGGAAAAACAGAAGGTCACATTCCACACAGATTTTTTTTTTTTTTTTTGCCTTGGGAACTGGGTCAGGTGGTCTGCAATGGGGCCATTGCTACTGATGCTGTCTCCTGCCTTGGCTTCAGGGGACAGGCTCTGTGGATGACCTGCATGAAACCCCTGAACCTTAAGCTAGAGTCCAAGGTCACAGTCAGGGCCGAGAACAACTGCACTTTGTGCTTTTTCTTCCAAGTGAGCATCTGAGCTGGATATGTAGTCCTACACCAGCAGGGTGGGCTGGAGTGGCTGCAAGTCACACTGTAAACTGGGGATGTTGAAGGCAGCGGACGTGATCAGAGCCGCCTAGTGATCCCAAGGAAGGGGAGGAAGAGCACACAGTGGAAGTAGTTTGGGGTGGGGGAGAATCTCAGGGACTGTTTCAGGGAAATTGGATCACAGTGGAAGCTAAGCTGGTCAGAGCAGCCAGGAGGGATCACAAGAAAAGTCTAGAAGCTTCAGGGCAGGGGACTGAGTGGAGCCAAGTGCTGGGGAAAGGACCCCAGCTAGAAGAGGGCTGGGGATGGCTCTGGGGAGGGTGCAGACCCCAGACCAGAGTGGGAGGGGGTGCCTAGGAGTAGGGGAACAGAGGAGCTGGCTAAGCTGGAAGTGGAATCTGGAGTAATATGGCAGTATCCTGCCATAGCCAGAATAATGGTTACACTGGACCATTACTGGGAAGGTACTGGGTCTGAACTGGCATCTCCCCTGCCTGGACCTAAGTTTTCTGGGGTCTCCTGCAGTGGGCTCTGAATGCCAGTCAAGGTGTTACCTGGGAGCAATGCCCCAGAACCTGAGAGACAATGGCTGGAAGCCAGGGGGATGTCTTTGAAAGGAAACCCTGAAATCCCACTGCCCCTCCTCATTGGGGTCAGCATGGAGCCCCCTAGACTCGGGAGAAGAGAGACAAGAAAAGGACAGAGGGCAGACACAGGGAAGAAAAGACAAAGATAAAAGGGATGGGAGGAGGCCAGCTACCACCTGGCAGTGTGGCAGGGGTCTGTTCACAACCTTCAGGGCACCAATGTTGGGAACTGTGGGTCTGCGGAATTGGGGTCCACTCACCTTCCTCCCCTTGCCATGTCAGAGCTCGGCCCTGAGGCTGAGACTCAAGGTCAGGAGCCCAAGACTTCCAATGTGTGACTCAGCAGCCATCTCTCAGTATGGAAAGAGGTACCCACAGGGCCAGCCACACCTGGTCCAAGGTGGGGGAGGGAGGCAGGCAGAGAGAGTGCCAGCGCTTAATAATTAATGGCTTTTTCTATTTTCACGGTGCCTGTGGCAGAGGGCAGAGGGAGCACAGCGAGAACTGAGGGCCTTGTCTGTCCCCACTGCCTCCCTCCACTAGGAGAGAACAACGTCAAAGTCGAACAGGAGCTTGATGGCGAAGCATCTGAAAGTAAATTTGGGACCCATCCTCAGCGGGGGTGGAGCTGGCTGAGAAAAACCAGGTCCTGGGATGCTCAGAGGCAACTAGGGGGCGCTGGGCAGGATAGAATTTGGGCACTGGGTGAGGGGAAGGGGGAAGCAACAGGCACCGGATCCCCCATGTGGCTGGCCTCTGGTCCAAGTTCACCCCACCATCCGGTGCTTCATGCCGGGCCCCACAGGGGTGGTGCTGCAGTAGCTGTGCCTGGGCCTTCCTCCAACCCCACCCCTGACACTCTGGATAATTCCCACTTTCCAGTGCGGTCTTTTCACATCACTCTGTGCCTTAGTACACATACTGTCTCCACTAGACCACTGGCCTTCCTTCCTCTGCCGGGGCGGTAGGGGTTTGGGGGTGTGGCTGTTCCCCCTCCAGCTCCAAGGGGGTGCATAAATCTTGTGCATCTCACAGCAGAGGGCCCTCAAGTCTGTTCTCACTGTCTATAGGGCTCACTGCTGCAGAGCCCCTGTGGCTCACTCACAAGCACTGGTTTGATCCCATTCCTGCCTCCTAGGCTGGGTTGTGGAGACTCCAGAGGGTAGAGATCAAGTCCCCAGGCTTGGCCTCGCACCTGGCCCTTGGCAAGCAGATGTTGGGGTTTGGGTCGAAAGCTCTCGTTTCTTCTGAGACTGTCTCTGGTTTCCCTCCTTGCTGCTGGGATCCAGCTGCTACTCAGGCCATGAGGCTAGGCCTACTGCTGCAGACCAGCAAGGCCAGAAAAGCAGGGGCCTGTGGGGCCCATTCCTGACCCTGGCCCCAGAGTCTGGCTGCCCAGCCACCCTGGGATCTGGGCATCCCTCCCTCTCCGGATGCAGCACATCTGCCAGCCTTTCTCCCTGGCTCCTTCCTCCCACATCTGGGCTGGGCATGGTGCCAGAGCCTTCTTCAGGGGCTTAGGAACGGAATGAGACAGCAATGACATTAGCATCTGCCTCCGAGGAGGCCATCTTCCCAGGCACTCAGCTTCCAATCTTTTCTTCCAGGCCCACCTCTTCCGTGAAGCCCTCTCATTGCATCCTGTCGGCCCCACTCAGTTACAAGCCCAACTTCACCTAGCCGGGTGCACCTAGGAGGCCAGGGCTAGGACTGCTCCTAGTTCCCAGGATGGCGTCTGACACAGTAGAGCCTGATAGGTGTTTTGTGTAATGTGAGGTTTGGGGAGTAGTTGGCCCAGGGTGGGGGAAGGAGCTGTTGCAGCCAGGATCGGGCATTTCACTCCAGGCAGGGAGGCTGAGAGTAGAGGCAGGGTCTAGCCCAGCACCCTCAGTCCCACGCTGGTCCCCCAGAGGCTCTGATTAACCCACACCCCGGAGCACAAGGGCAGAGCCTCATCTACCAGCAAATCTGGCCACTTGGGGTTGTGGGTCAGGGCTGAAACACAAAGGCTCCAGGATGGGGGTAGATGCTTCGCACAGGGGCAAAGGCAGATATGTGGGCCCCAGAGTTGGAGACCCAAAGCGGAGGCTGTCAGCCCACACCCAGACTGTCCACACCCACCCGGCTTGCTGGATGACTATGGTCGCTTCTAGGATACACTTCCTAGCCCCTCCAATTCTGACCATCCCAGAAGGAGGCACTTTGCGGAAGAGAGGGTGGATTGGACTCCAGCAGGCCTTGTGGCCCTGACCCTCTCAAGCCTTCTCCTCCTTCCTGTCCTAACAGCCCCGCCCCCTCCTCGGAGTGATGTCACCTCGGCCACCTCACCAACCCCCTTCCAGTCGCCCTCTTTGCCCTCAGATGGGAGAAATGGAAACGTGGCTCCCTCTTTACTCAGGCTCTGATCTGGGGCACTGCTCAGAATTCCCAAATGCGCCCTGCTCCAGACCATGCGCCATTTGGGAGAAGGCCAGCAGGGGGAAGGGCCCCGGGGACTCCTCCCTCCAGAAGGCGGGTTGGACTCCTAGTTGTCTCTGCTGTCTTCACCCGCAAGATGCCCGCACCCTCATCACCTCCCCCGGGGGAGGGGAAGGGAGCTGGGGAAACTTTCCAGGAGTCTGTGAGCTCCGGAATCCTGGCCAGGGAATGGTGCCGTTGGATTTAGAATGGGATTAACTTCCTCCCCTCACCTCTCCCCACACACAACCCCACTCAGCAAAACAGAACCAACAAGCCGCCTCCTGGCCTCCAAAGACTTCCAGTTAGCATTCTCAGACCCCTCAACCATACACGGGGCTCCTGGGCAGTTCCTGTCTCTATGAGGTGGGCGAACTGGGTGATGTCCGCCCCTGTTGTTTAGGGAAAGAAGACCGCTCCCCCGACTTTTGCAGGTCTCTACAGGTCTGGTTCCGCTTTTCCGGGGCAGGCCACCGTCTCTCCACGTCCCCATTCTCCAGACGCATCTCCCCTGGGAGTCTGGCACGCCGGGTGCAGTCTGGCCCTCCCCGGGGTGACACCTCCCAACAATGGAGAAGGGGACAGGAGTCGCGGGGCGCACCCCGCTTTCCCGCTCCCTGCGCTCACCCTGCTCCAGGTCCTGCTGGTCGTACCAGGCCTCCTCTTCCTCTGCCGTGAAGTCCTCCATCCTAGCGGCCCTCCGCATGGCCCCGCAGGCGGCGGGTGGCGGGCGGGCGCTGCGGCGGCGCGGCTCAGGGCCGGGGCGCGGGGCCCGGGACAATGCGGCGGAGGCGGGCCGAGCCTCCGGCGTCGCGGACTCGGGCTGCAGTGCCCCCGCCCGCGCCGCGCCCCCTCGCCATCGGCCGCGGGTCGGACGCCCACGCGGGGCTGGCTCGCTGCCGCGGGCCGGCCCGGCCGGGGTCTTGCAGAGAGGGGCGCACCGGGCGGCGGCTGCACAAAGGGTGGAGGGGCGGGGACGGCGAGCGGGAAGGCGACAAAGAGGCCCCCGGCGCGACCGGCAGGTCTGGGGCGCTAGGAGCGCGCGGGTGTCGCGGCGGGCGCCCCCAGCCCGGTTCCTGCCCGCGATGCCCCAGGCCCGGCCGGCGACACCCGGAGCCGCCGCTGCATCTTCGTGGTGTCCGCCCCGCGCTTCCCTAGCTGCCCGCTCCGAGGGGTGGAGCCAGAAGCTGCCGGCCAATCAGGAGATGTATGCAAAATACGAGGCGGGGCCGAGGGCGGGATCTCCGCGAAGAGGCGGTCGGGCTGTTGCTGAACCAACCCTCCCCTTTTAGTCTCACTCCAGTTTACATCTCAATGTGAAATCGTTTTATGATGTTTACCTATTGTTGTCTCTCTCTCCCTGTAGATCTCCTAACAGCAACGATCTTGTCTCTCGTTCTAAGCTGGCTCTTCAGTGCCTAGAGCAGGCTGACCCATTGCTAGCTTCCATGGACATTCTTGGAATGAATGAAAATTAATTTAAAATTACCTTTAGGAAATTGTGCTTAAATACCTGTGGCCTGAAACCTCACGCTAGGAGTGGTGAACTTTGACTGTTACCCGCATTTTGGGTCTTTCCCTTTAAGATCCTGTTTCCCTCTACTTGAGAACCATATCTTAGGCCCAATCACACTGCTTACAGTGTATATAGTGTCACCTCTCCGAACATTCTTTCCTTAAAGGAGTTTTCAGAATCAAGTATACCTGTAACTCATTTTTTATTAGGACCTACCACGCGCTGGTACTATTAAAGCACCCTGACCATAACCCACTTTATATACATGTGGCAAAAACATCCGATAAAAGACTTGTATCCGGAACAGAAAAAAGAACACCTGCAAATCCACAAGAAAGCTCAGTGGAAAAGTGCATAAAAGATTTGACCAAGCACTTCATAAATGACCCAATAAACATGTGACAAGGCATTGAACTTCTTTAGAAGAATCGACACCTGTAGGGGGAAAGGAGGCACCATTGTTTCTGTAAAAAAATACTCCAAATTTAGTCGCTTCAAACAACACAAATTTATTATCTTACAGTTCCGAAAGTTAGAAGATTGACATGGCTCTCGATGACTAATATCTAGTTATCTGCAAGGCTTTGTTCCCATCTGGAGGCTCCAGGCAAGCATCTCTTTCCTTGCTGCTCCCACCTTCTAGAGGCTGCCCACATTCCATGGCCCATAGCCACCGTTTTCCATCTTGAAATCCACCAACAGAAAATGACCTTTCTCATGCTGGATCACTCTGACATCTTTGGCCTCTTTCTTCCACTTTAAAGACCCTGTGTATACACTGGAACCACCTGAATAATCCAGTATAATCTGCCTCATCTCAAGATCCTTGATTTAACCACATCTGCAAAATACCTTTTGCTAGGTGAAGTAACATATTCAAAGATTCTGGTGATTAGAATGTGGGCATTTGGGAGTGTGTCATAATTCCATTTACACAAAGTTCAAAATTGGCAAAACAAATCTAATCAGGATAATATTTGGCCTTGGGGAGACATGTGGGGAAACACTGAAGGGCTGGAAGTGTTTTATTTTCTGATCTGGGTGTTGGTTACATACAGGTGTGTTCATTTGTAAAATCATTTATGATACATGCATTTCTCTGAATAAGTTATATTTTAATACAATAGTTTACTCAAGAAGAAAAAAAATCCTATGGCCGAAAAATAGTCAGTTTCTGTCCTTGATGCTGGGAAAGATTGAAGGCAAGAGAAGGGGGCAACAGAGAATAAGATGGTTGGCTAGCATCACCGACTCAATGGACATGAGTTTGAGCAAACTCCAGGAGATAGTGAAGGTCACGGAAGCCTGGTGAGCTACAGTCCATGTGGTCTCAAAGAGTAAGACACCACTTATCGACTGAACAACAATGAAGGTATACAGGTGAGTTGACTGGAAAATCAGAAAGATCCCTTAAATGTGTGGCTTTAGTAACTGGGCGATGGTGATGCCATTTATTGAGATGGGGACAAAATGAGTCTAAGGGACAAACAGGTTGGGGGACTGAGATCCAGAGGGGACTGGTCAGCACACCCAAACCACCAAATCCCCTTCCATTTGTTCTTCATTCTGCAGCCGGTGGACATGTACCCACAGGAGCCAGAGAGTTTCAGGAGTCCCCAGAGAAGAGCAGGGGCAAAGGGCTGGGGGCCAGGACCTGGGCAGTGAGGATGCTAGCAATGAAAAGCAAACGCATCAACCTGAAAATTCACCCCAACCCCTGTAGTTAAGAATGCTTTCAGTAAGGACTTAGAACAGGGGTCCCTCACCCTCTGGGATCTAATACCTGGTGATTTTAGGTGGAGCTGATGTAAGAATAACAGAAATAAAGTGCACAATAAATGTAATGTACCTGAATAATCCAAAATCACAGCCCCCCACCCCAATCCTGGCTGGCGGATAAATTGTCTTCTATGAAATTGGCACCTGGTGCCAAAAACGTTGGGGACCGCTGACTTAGCAGACCCCCATGTTTGAAAACATCCAGCTCATAGGTCATCACTCAGCTTTGGACCTTTACCACACCGACCACATCCTCAGCATGACCCAAATATGCTCCCTTCCTGGAGCCACTCGCTCCCTGCCCCAGCCACGGAAGCATCGCCTGGCAGGGATAAATAAGCCTGTCACAAAGGCTGGATTCTTGTTGCTGCCTGAGTACTGGGCAGAGTGATTCAGGCTGGAGCCCCTAGATTTCAGGAGGCTGGTGCGGGAGGTGAGCTACAGCTGGGCAACCAACTCTTCCAGGTTGGTGGAGTCTCCTTGTCCTGCCTGCACAGAGCCGAGGGTAGAGGCTGGGGTGACTGGGGTGCAGTGCCTGCTACATGCCGGGCCTGTGCTGGGCCCTTTGCCTGGATTGGTCGGCTCCTTGGCCAGTGGGGCCACTCCCAGTGCCTTCAGGGCAGACAGTTTTAATACTTTCAAAACTATTCCAGGAGGAAGAAAATCAGATCTGCATTTGAAGAAGGAAATTTCTCAGCCTCCCTGAGCTACCAGACAACAACCCTGGATTCAATCCACTTCAGGCCTTTCCTCTAAGCAGGGTACAGTCAAGCCCAGCGGTTGTAAGTAGCAACGACCCGACCTTGGTAACCCCCAGTGGGTCAGGCAGACCTGTTTCGTGGTGTTCCTCGTCAGGAGCATCAAGATTAAGCGCTGATGGTCAGAGCCTTGGCAGCTTCGACATCCCCCGCCGCCCCGCCCCCCGCCCCTCACTCCCCCAGCCTTGGGTACCGTGATTCCCCTGGGGGAATCAGTTTCATACTGACCAGGCACGCTTACTGAGCTCACACCCGAGCTCCTGGGAAATGCAGCCCGGATCCTGGGCCTGGAACCCGAGCACAGATACGGAACCCCGGGGTAGCTAGGATCCGGACTTGACGGAACCGCCCTCCCTCTAGTGCCCCCCCGAGCCCAGCCCACCGGAAGTGACGGCGCATGCGCAGGCCGCGCTGACGTTGGAGGGGCCCGGCGCTCCCAGTTATAGGAGTACGCTGGGGGAGGGGCCGGGTGCCAAGCCCGCGCCTCTGGGCCCTCGGGGTACCCACCGACCCCACACGCTGCGCATCTAGGGTGCTCCCACCCCTGCAGGCCTCTCTACCCTCCCTGTCCCCAGACCTGTCATTCCAGCGCTGGGCTTAACGTTGCACTGAAAGATCTCACCCCTTCTATCCCTTCCAGCGGCCTGAGGTCAGCCCCTGGCGGGGTAAGGCGCTCAGTAATACATTGGATGAGTGGGGTCATCCGGGGTCCACCCCACCTTACCCCCTCCACCATCTCAGTGTGTTCCAGACAACGGTCTGTTCTGAAAGAGGAGTTATGTTAGTCTCATGAGTCCTTGTGGTCAGGAAGTGCTGCTGTGTGTCTGCCTCAAATCCCTACAGTTAATCCCTGCCGTCAGCAGTGACCTTTAGGATTCTGCTGCGGGGGTATTCTCCGGTGGCGTCATTCTTACTCCTTCAATACTTCCTCCTGGGGTTGTTGGGAGGGCCCTGAGTTAACACAGACCAAATGCTTAGAACAGTGACTGGGCCAGGGAGCACTATTCAGTATTTGCTCTTAGGATCATTATTATTGTCACTTTTGGGGGGGCTGTTGTGAGTCTTAGTTGCGGCATGCAGGATCTTTAGTTGTGGCATGTGGGATCTAGTGTCCTGCCCAGGGATTGTACCTGGGATCCCTGCATTGGGAGCATGGAGTCTTAGCCCTGGACCATTAGGGAAGTCCCTACTGTAACGTTTTTACCTGGAGAATCCACTCTTTGCCCATCACTACTCCTCTTCTGGCAGGGCCCCTGATGGGGCTGGGGAGACAGTCCAGGGCCTTACCTTCCTGGTGGGGGGTCAAGGGGTCAGTTCAGGCCTGCAGTCAAGGCCTGAGACATGGGCCTAAGAGAACTGGCTGTCTGGGCTCCCATCGCAGCACTGGCCCCCCTGCATGGAATCCATTTACCTCCCAGCAGACTGAGAGCTCCTTGAGGGCCGGGACTCCAGCTGGCACATAGCAGATGCCTGATGAAGGAACAAATGAGTGCTCTAAAGCCAGTGGCAGGGGACTTCCCTTGCAGTCCAGTGGCTAAGACTTGAGCTCCCAACGCAGGGAGCCTGGGTTTGAGCCATGGACAGGGAACTAGATCCCACAGCCATAATGAAGATTGAAGATCCTAAGACCCGGCGTGGCTGAAATAAAACAAAGACAGTGGCAGAATCATATTCCTTGACCCTCCTTCTTTATCCGTCTCCACTCCAGAACACTTGCACCACTTCAAAGACGTGTGTGTGCATGCTAAGTCGCTTCAAGTCTTGTCCAGTTCTTTGCGACCCTATGGACTGTAGCCCGTGAGGCTCCTGTGTCCATGGGATTCTCCAGGCAAGGATACTGGAGTGAGTTGCCATGCCCTCCTCCAGGGGATTTTTCCCCACCCAGGAACTGAACCCCTGTCTCTTAACATCTCCTGTAATAGCAGGCAGGCTCTTTACCACTAATGCCAGCTGGCAAGCCCTGAAATCCTCTCAAAGGAACTAAAAACTGAATCTGAGAAGCAGTTGGTGAAAATGTACCTTTCCTATTGATTGAAGTGGATTACCAAAGTGGCTCCATCTTCTGTGATCACCTAGGAGTCCTCTTCACTTGGTACTCTGTGTGCTAGGCCTGTGCTGAATGCTGGTAATACAAAGAACAAGACAGAGCTGGCCCCTGCCCTCATGAAGCTTGCATTTCAGTAGGAGACATAAACCAAGCAAAAAGGCAAAAACATTGAAGACGGTGGTGAAAGTTTTAGGAAGCACACTGAGGGATGAAATAGCAACATCTGGGGATGAGAAATCACTCAGGAAGAGTTTCTTTTGGCAGTGGGGTTTGAGCTGTGCAGCCTGTGAGGATCCTGATCAGGGATCAAACCCATGCCACAGAGTCTTATCGCTGGACCACCAGCAAAGCCCCTGGGAAAGGAGACAGGACCCTGAAGCATGAGAAGGGCAGTGACATGAAGAGTGGGCAGAAGGATGTCTCAGTCAAAAGGAGCAACTTGTACACAGATCTCAGGATGAAAGAGCTTGGAGGCTTTGAGGAAATAAAGGCAGACCAGTGTGAGAGGAACCTCGGGGCTCCGGGGAGGCAGGGCAGACTCAGGACGGTGCAGGTCCTTGGAGGTCACAGTGGGGCTCAGAAAAAACTGACCCTAACCATGGGCCCCGAGGTGTTTTCAGTGGGGGAGCATCTTAAGCGGTATTGTACATTTCCTCGGGCTCTTGTGCAGAGAATAGATTAGAGGGGGCAGGAGAGGGGGCTGTGGTAGATGGGAGGTGATGGGCATCCTGGCAAAGGTGCCAGCAGCAGAGGTGTTGCTGTTTAGTCATTAAGTCTTGTCTGACTCTTTGCAACCCTGAGGACTGAAGCCTGCCAGGCTCCTCTGTCCATGGGATTCTCCAGACAAGAATACTGGAGTGGGCTGCCATGCTCTCATCCTGGGGATCTTCCCGACCCAGGGATTGAATTTGCGTTTCTTCCATGCCCTGCATTGGGAGGTGCCATCTTTACCACTAGCACCACCTGGGAAGCCCATAGAATAAGATAAAAGCTCCTTGATGGGGTATGAGCAGCCCCCTATGGCCTGGCCCTGGCCCACCTCTCAAGCTTTATCTCTTATCACTTTCTCCACTGTACGCCAGTTTCTTTCTGTTCTCTGGATGAGCAAGGCTCTGTCCACTTCGGGGCCTTGCTTCCACTCTCTCCCACTACCTGCATATTGGACACGTTCCCTTTGCCCTTTAAGATCTCTTTCCATCTGCTCCATCCACTCCATGCCTGGATGGCCAAAGCTCTTTGTGGCCTGCATCGAGTCTTGTGGAATCCATCAAGTCTTGTGGACTCCCTTTATCCCCCTTGCTTTCTGTTGGTCCACTGAGGGAAGCAGGATGTTGGGGGCAGGAGACGAGTGAAGGTGGGTGTCTGTCTCACAGCTCCATCCCTCCCGGATCCTGGGAGCCTCTGCTCTTCTTGGCCCTCTCCTGTGGCCGGGCTCTCTTTATGCTCTAGCAACCATTCCACCCCTCACCACCTTAATAGCTGAGGCTCTCTACTGTTTCTAGCCCCAGAGTGCCTTGCTGACCCTTGTTGGTTTCCCTTCTCCTTATAAATCACCCCTTGATTAAACTCATTTTGGCCAATCTGTCCAAGTGTCCATGGGTGACCAGTAATATCTCAGTGCCACCTGGAGTTCCTGGTTGCAAACCACAGAAATGGCTCTGAACAACGGACAAGACCAGAGGGCTCACAAATACTCTCTTGGGGGACTTCCCTGAGGGTCCAGTGGTTAAGACTCCGCTCGTCCAACACAGGGGGTGCAAATTCAGTCCGTGGTCGGGGAACTAAGATCCCATATGGTGCATGGTCAAGAAATAAAAGCAAAAAACAATTCCTCCCTTTGAATGGTCAATTAGTATCTGCTCTTGTTTTTTTTTTTTTTTTTTAATTAAATTGAGCTATAACTTACAGTAAAAGTCATCCCTTTTAGGTGCAGAGTCATGCAAGTTTTGACAAACATACACAATCACAGAACCACCCCCACAATCAAAACAAAAAATGTTTTCACAGCCAATCCCCTCATCCTGCTCCCAGCCCATGGCAATCACTGGCTTCTTTTCTGTTCCTGTATTTTGTCTTTGCAGAATGTCATATAAATGGTGTAGCACAGTACGTTGTCTTCTGTATCTGATCCAGCGCTTTTGAGATTCATCCACATTGTTGCTGCCTGTACCAGTAATTTGTTCCTTTTTATTACTGAGTATGGGCTTCCCAGGTGTCTCAGTGGTAAAGAATCCGCCTGCCAATCCAGGATTGGCAGCTTTGATCCCTGGGTCGGGGAAGACCCCCTGGAGAAGGAAATGACGACCCACTCCAGTATTTTTGCCTGGGAAATCCCATGGACAGAGGATCCTAGAAGGCTATAGTCCATGGGGTCGCACAGAGTCGCACACGACTGAGTGACGAAACAACAATTGCTGAGTACTAGTCCATTGTATCGATGAACCACAGGTGATGGACATTTGGCTTGTTTCCAGGTCTTGGTGATTATGAATGAAACTGTTACATGAGTTACTCCGTCTTTGGTGTGGATCTATGTCTTCATTTCTCCTGAGTAAATTCTAAAACTGGGATTATTGAGTTATACAGTGATTGTATATTTACCTTTATTTGTTTATTTTTTGGTCATACCAGGGATCGCAGCTGTGCCCCTGCATTTGAAACACGGAGTCTTAACCACTGGACCACCAGGGAAATCCCTAGAGTTAACTTTAGAAGAAAATACAAACGCTCCCCATCTTCACTAGTCTTTGGCATCATTAGGTTTTTGGTTTCGACCTATCCTAATATGAAAAAGTTGGCTTAAAGCTCAACATTCAGAAAACTAAGATCCTGGCGTCTGGTCCCATCACTTCATGGGAAATAGACGGGGAAACAGTGGAACCAGTGTCAGACTTTATTTTTTTGGGCTCCAAAATCACTGCAGATGGTGATTGCAGCCATGAAATTAAAAGACGCTTACTCCTTGGAAGGCAAGTTATTACCAACCTAGTTAGCATATTAAAAAGCAGAGACATTACTTTGCTGACTAAGGTCCATCTAGTCAAGGCTATGGTTTTTCCTGTGGTCATGTATGGATGTGAAAGTTGGACTGTGAAGAAAGCTGAGCACAGAAGAATTGATGCTTTTGAACTGTGGTGTTGGAGAAGACTCTTGAGAGTCCCTTGGACTGCAAGGAGATCCAACCAGTCCATTCTGAAGGAGATCAGTCCTGGGTGTTCATTGGAAGGACAGATGCTGGGGCTGAGACTCCAATACTTTGGCCACGTCATGTGAAGAGTTGACTCATTGGAAAAGACTCTGATGCTGGGAGGGATTGGGGGCAGGAGGAGAAGGGGACGACCGAGGATGAGATGGCTGGATGGCATCACCGACTTGATGGACATGAGTTTGAGTGAACTCCGGGAGATGGTGATGGACAGGGAGGCCTGGCGTGCTGCGATTCATGGGGTCGCAAAGAGTCGGACACGACTGAGCGACTGAACTGAACGGAACTGACCGGAACTGAGTAGGTCTGTAGCAGTAACTGTACTGTGGTTTCAGTTTGCATCTCCCTAATGAATAAGATTCAGATTTTTAAATGTCACACTGGCCTGGACTGGGAATGGGTGATTTGTAGAGTAGACTGGATTTTTTTTTTAATGCCAAATAAAGGTACTATTCATTTGTTATCTTGAAGTGATTATAAAAGACATGGAGCCTGTCCAAGATTTCATCCAGGGAAAACCCACCTCAGTAGCAAACACAGAGCTCTTCCCGTCCAGTCTGCTCATTCAGTGCCGTGGGGACACCCTTGTCCCCCTCCTTGCTACCCCACCCCTGTCCTACCCTGCCTTTGTGCCTAGACAGTGCACCCCACATTTTTTACCCTTGCAATTCCAATTTAAGCTAAACGTCACCTCCTTTTGAAGCAGCTAGGATTTCTAGAAGCTTCCAGACATAGCCTGCAAGGCGATATTGTTGAAAGAATGTGGCCTCTTTTGGGGCCAGAGTTGGATTTACTTTTTTGGCTTTGTTCCTTACCAGTTGTGTGACTTTGGGCAGCTTAACTGCTTTGAGCCTCAGTTTTCCCTAAAGTGGGTATAATACCTACTTCAGAGGTAGGTTTTTTGTTGTGTAAGAGTACTTTGGCCACCTCATGCCAAGAGTTGACTCATTGGAAAAGACCCTGATGGTGGGAGGGATTGGGGGCAGGAGGAGAAGGGGATGACAGAGGATGAGATGGCTGGATGGCATCACTGACTCGATGGACGTGAGTCTGAGTGAACTCCAGGAGTTGGTGATGGACAGGGAGGCCTGGCGTGCTGCAATTCAGTAGGTCTCAAATTGTCTGACGTGACTGAGCAACTGAACTGAACTGAACTGAAGAGGTTGTCACTATTTATTATTATTATTAATTTGCCTCTATCCTGGTCTCACTGGGCTGAACCATGGCTAATCTGTTCCTTGTTTGTCTCTCTAGCTAACTGCTCTTAAAGGGCAGACCCTGTGCCTTAAGCCTCCTCGGCCCCCCGGCCCTGACACCGTGTTGATAAATCCTAGTCCCTAGACATATCTGTTGAAATGGATGAATCTAAGAGGATTCTCAGGAAAGGCAAGTGGCCAGAAAGGAATGGTAGGACTCAGAAGGGACCCCTCGCTCTCACCAGGCCGCGGAGCCGGATGAGACAGGTCAGAAAAAGGGGAACCAAACAAGCGGATGCCCAGAATGCCTGGGGATGGACAAGAAAGATGCTGGAGAGGACCGGCTTTGAAACTGTTGGCCTACTGATGGCATGGGGACCGAGGGTAAGGATGGGGGCCAGGGGACGGAGGCTGGGAGGGTTGCGGGCCCCGGAGGGGGGCGCTGAGTGTAAATGGGAGAGACCGAGGAGGATAACGCTTCCACGCAGAAGGCACCCGATCCAGCTGAGAAGGGGCTGGGGGTGGGTCCGCGGGCCAGACCCGGGGCCGGCTTGGGGAACGCGGCGCGGGAGCAGCAGGTGCGGGGGGCGGGGCCCGGCGGGGCGGGGCCCAGGGGGCGGGGCCGACGCCGGCCTGCGGGCGGGGCGCGCGGCTCGGCTCCTGCGAGAGCCGCGGGGGCAGCGGGGCTGGAGCTGGATACCGAGCCGGAACCCGGGCGGGAGTCGGGGCCGGGGCCAGGCCGGAACGGGCTCCAACGAAATGGGGTCGGCCGACTCCAAGCTGAACTTCCGAAAGGCGGTGATCCAGCTCACCACCAAGACGCAGGTGCGCCCGGGGCCCCGGCCTTCCCACCCACCTGCCGGGCTGGGGGCTGGGCAGGGCTTTCGGGGTTGGGGGAACAGCTGCAAGAACTTGGCTAGCCGGGGGCTGGGGGGACCAGCTGGCCAGGAGGGTGACGCCGCAGCCAGGGCCGGAACGAGACCCCTGGGCCTGTACCCCAAGGCTCTATCCCTTAGTCCCCCACCCCCAGCCTTCTCTCCCGGGAACATCCCTATTTCCCGCAGCTGCTGCTGCCACCTTAGGCTGACGTGTGCCTCTCCCCAGGCCGGCGTCGCCGCTGTCCGCCCCGCTGTCGGCCCCCTCATCGCCCCTCCAGCCCCGCAATCTCCAGCCTCTCCCCACCCCCACCCACCCAAACATCTCCTTTTCTCCTCCCTGCCCCTCGGTGCCGGCGATCCGGGAGGCACAGACCCGGTTGACTCAGTGCAAACAAAGCCGGCGGTTGCCTTCCCGGATCGGGAAACAGCTGGTGCGCGGTTGGCCTCGCTCGGCCGGGTCGATGCCCACGGCCAGAGAAGGCCTAGGTGTTGATGGGAACACGCAGAGTGGCGGGCAGCGCTGCAGCCTGGCCAGGGGAGCTGTCCCCAGGCCCATGGAGTCCAGATTCCCAGCTGGGGACCACTGCTCCATGGGCTCCCCTTTCCAGGCCCTGTGGTGCAGGTGGCTGTGTTTGCCATACCCCTTTTCTCTGGGGCAGGGCTAAGAACCGTCCAGGCTGCCCCTGGACTAGATACTGTGGGGCCTGGGGGTACCCGTCCAGGCTTGCACAGGCCCCTGAGCCCACAAGTGGCACCAAGGCCAACTCCTTGACCCCAGCACAAGGGCTGGCCCCAGCAAGGCTATCTCCCTGCCCACCCCCTCTCTTCTCACTCCTTGAGCCAGGCCACTCTGGCCAAAGAGATGCCTATCTCCGCCTCTCCAGGTCCCCCACTTTCGAGGGAGTCAGGACCTGCTGCCAGCCAGGGATTTCCTTCTACCTGCACCCCCAGGGCTCTCTCATGCTCCCGGCAAGTAGAGTAGGTTCAAGGGAGCCATTTCCCCCACAGCCAGCTGGTCGCAGCTCCAGGGGCCAGAACTCTGGTTCCACACACTCTGGTTCCCACAGGAGAAAGGTCAGGAGCCCGGCACACGCCCAGGGGCTCTGTAGCGTTCAGCCCCAGCTGAGAGGCATTTGATAGAAACCAGGCCTTGCTAATCGCCCCTGCCCCCAAGGCTCCTGGCTGTTTCTGGCATTTGGCTTTCTTGGTATGGGGCTTCTAGATCTGAGGGTGGCAGGTGGGCCCACCTCTCTGTGGCGGACCACAGGGAGAGGAGGGGAGGGAGGCCTCTGTGTTTACCTGCCTGGGGAGGGAAACACCTTGTTGGAGGAAACCACCTTGTTGCTACGGGCTGTAGGCTCGGCAGCCAGGGTCTCTGCCAGGCCAGTAGGACCGGCTCAGCTGGGTCCCAAAGGATTCCTACAGGCTTGGGCCCCCTCCCCAAATTACACTGGGCCTCCATCTTTCCCTGGCTGTGGCCCTATGACAGGGTGGACTGAGCTGGGGACAGCTGGGGACAGTGAGCTGACTTGGGACAGGGCTGGAGCCAGAGACCAGCCTGAGTCTCTCTCGGGAGAGCCCGGGGGCCCTGCAGGTGGGAGGGGACCTGGGCTGCCTGGAGGGAGAGACCCTCAGAGCCTGAAGCCACAGACCCTGTGCAGTGACCTGGCTCAGACAGCTTGGGAGTCAGAGCCAAATCCCAGATGGTCCTCAGACCTTGCCACTCAGTGTCCCCAAGGAGATTCAGGCCAGTTGTCCCCAGAGTGTCCTCTTGTCCCAGGGCCTCTGTAATCACAGGGTTTTGCAGGCAAGCCAACCTAGCACCTTTTCCCCGTGGCCTGGGCCCAAGCTGGTTGGCTTTCCCAGCCTTCCTGCGCTGTATCCTGTTTTCTTCCTGCCTCGGGCTGGGCCCGACCCCGGTCCTGAAGCCGGCAGCTTTGGCTGTGTTTCAAGCCTTTCCCGGTGTGGGTGGAGCCCTCGAGGGGCGTATTCCTGGATCTGGGACCCTCTCCTAGATCCTGTCCTTTTGGAGATTCTCTGTCGTAGGCCAGAGGATACCTAGTGGGTCCATGTTCACACATGTGCACACGTATGAGTGTGTGAACGCCGTGGTGACACACTCCTTCAGTACAGGTCACCCTTGGCAGGCTAGACCACTGCTGGTCCTTCCCTTCTCCCCCCAAGAGAGGTCCAGCAGCTGCAGCTGGTCCTCCAGGCTGGTGGGCATCTGGCCTGAGCAGGTCCCAGCAAAGCTACTCTAAGAATATCTGGTTTCCCTCCAGGGGAGCTCAGTCCCTATGCCCTTGGTGGCACAGGCCTGCTCACCTCCACCAGAAATACTCTTTTTAAAGAAACTAGCTTGGATTTTAGAAGCTTCTTTGTGTTGGGTGGGGCTGGAATAACTGAGGCAGGATCTAAGCTAAGTTCCCTCGCCACTCAAAAGTTTCAGCCAACCTGGCCAGTACCTATGGCATCAAGCTAGCCTCCCTTGCTCTGGTAACAGCCACCAAACTGAAGGATCGGAGCTGGGACCTGGAGAAGAGGTCCAAGTTGGGGATGGGGGAGGTGAAATCATTAGTCCTGAAGTTCAAGGCCAGCTCCCAGAACTGGGACTTCCCTCTGCTTCAGAGCTGGGCTGTCCTGGGGCCTCTCAAGTTCCCCCCTAAGACTCTCTCCTCATTTTTAAGTCAGTCCCCAGATGACACTTGCCTGATGAACTAGGTCAGAGGTCAAGTGCACTCGATGAGTTTCTGCCCCTTTAAGCTTAAAGGGTAGTGGCTACATGGGAGGAGGGGAAAATGGCTTCCCAGAGGAGCTCTCAGATGGGAGGTGGGCGGGGGTCATGAATGTTTTCCGGGAGGCTCCTTCCCCACTTCCACCTGGCCACCCACACAGGGGGCATGCTTCCCTGGACCCCAGGACAGTCGGAGGGCATGAGGACCAGCCAGAGCAGCCCCAGGGCGCAGCTTTGGTCTTTGTTCCTCTCCCCGAGCTAACTTGCTCTACCAGTTCTGGGACCCAGGCTGTCCTGGTGCCAGGCCAGTCCTGAAGGCCGTGGCCACAGCCTGCCCTGTGCCTCGGAGGGCGGCCTTGTTGGGGAGTGGGCTGGGGTAAACTGGACCCTGGGGAGGCTTGTACCCAACCTTGTGCTCAGCTCTGCCCAGTGAAGGAGCTGAAGGGAATCTCTGGGACTGATACAGCCTTTAGCTGGACAAACACTGGCTGAGCATTTGCCGTATGCCTCAAGTGCACGGTCCCGGGAGAAGGGCTGGTGGAGGAATGGAGCCTCCAGGCAAGAGTGGAATCAGGCCCGTGATGAGTGACTGTGGTGGGTGGGGAGCAGGTTTCCAAGGTAGGATCGAGCCCACTGGTAGAAACTCTGGGAGACTTCTTGGAAGAAGTGGCTTTAGAGAACAGAGTTTTTATTTTAAAGTATTTTTTTATTTGGCTTCATCACATAGCCAAACTAACCGTACAGGTTAGTTCCCTGACCAGGGATCAAACCTGCCCCCACCTGCATTGGAAGTGAGGAGTTTTAACCACTGGATCTCCAAGGAAGTCCCAACAGAATTTTTTTTTTTAAGTAAGATTCACATTATTTCCTGATAATAAGAGTGATGTGTATTACATGCTGATTTGTGGTAGAGCAGCCCTTTATCGGCTCTTTCAGAGAAGGCAAAAGTCTAATTTGATTGGAGCAGCCTGGGAAGGTCTCTTGCAGAAAGTGCTATTCAAAAGGGTAAGAGGACCTTGGTTGACCCTCAAACAGATGAACAGTCAAAAGAAAAAAATAGCAATACGTGCATGTACAGAAAAAATATAAAGAAACAAAAAAGCCAGCCCACAAGATAATTGCTATTGCCACTTTGTCATTTTCTTCTAGGCTTTTATTCCTCTATAATTTTATAAAAAATCATGATCATCCTATAGTTACTTTATATCTTCTCTTTTTCACATAACATTGTACCACGAGAATTTTCCATACATTCGTATTCTTTGAAGACATGATTCTGATGGCTGCATAATATTGCATTGTATGACTATGTCTTAATTATTTTTTTGGCTGAGTGGTATGCAGGATCTTAGTTCCCTGACCAAAGATTGACCCCGTCCCCCCTGTAGTGGAAGTACAGAGTCCTAACCGCTAGACTGCCCGGTAATTTCCTGAGAAGGACATGGTAACACACTCCAATATTCTTGCTTGGAGAATTCCGTGGACAGAGGAGCCTGGTGGGCTGCAGTCTATAGGGTTGCAAAGAGTCAGACACGACTGAAGTATCTTAGTAGCAGCAGCAGCAGCAACTTTTTAAGCATTCCCCAATTGTCGGCTGTTTAGGTTGATTCCAACTTTTAACTTTTCACATCAGCTCTTCAGTAAACATTCTCATACCTTCATGTCTCAGATCATTTCCTTAGGAAAGACTTCTAGGGTTCATGATTCAAATTGGGTGATCATATGGCTGACTATATGACTTAAAAGGCATAAGTGTACTGAAGGCACGTTGCCTCAGTACGTCTGGTTGGACTTTGGACAGTGTTGGGTGGGGTGGGCATGCAGGCGAAGAGGGGATGGTCTGTGCAAGGGCAACCAGAAAATACGGCAGGGTTGTGTTGCTGGGATTGTGAATACAAGTATCCTGTGCACGCATCCGTGTGCACGTGTGTGTTTGTTGCATGTCTGTGTGCGTGTCTGTGTGCCCAGATGTGTGCTTGTAGGTGTTTAGGTGTGATCTTGGCTGACTGTCCGACCAAGGTCTGGACTCAGCAGGCAGCGGGGAGCCCTAAGTGTCTTTGTTGAGGGAGCAATGCCTTTGGTGCTGTTGCTTTGGAAGCTGGTTGGGGGCAGTGTGGAGGCGGGATTGAGGGGTTAGGTTTGGAAGGGGGGCCCTAGCAAGAGTGGCCTGAGCTGCAGCGCCGGTGGTGGGTACTGAGAAGAGCGGATGTCCTCAGAGAGCCGTGGTTTACTCCTTTAGATTTGGCGCTAGTTGGGTGCACCGGGTGAGGGTGGAGGCTGAGGTCTAGGGGGCAGCCTGAGTGACTGGCAGCGGACATATGTCCCCTTGGCTTCTTTCCAGGGGAAGGGGCACAGCCTGGCTCTGGTCCCTGGGCACATGACTTAGGGGTGTGGCCTAAGTGGGGAGGATCTACCAAAGGGGATGGTGAGTTACTGGGGGGTCATAAGTCTCTCAGGGACCGGGTTAGGCTCTGCCTACTGAACTCAGTGCCAGCCGGTCCCTGACCATCTGTGTCAAGTGTCCCCAGCCTGCCTGTGCCAACCAGGGCTCGTGGCCACTGAAGGATGTCTCCATGGGGGAAGACTCCTGGGCACCAGCAGGAGTGGAGGAGGGGGCTTCCCTTTCTGGGGCTCCCTTGGTTACAGAGTTGGGCACACTGTGGGCCTGCTGGCAAGAGACCATGCAACTCTGGACACTTGGTCCCCCCGCAGCCCGTGGAAGCCACCGATGACGCCTTCTGGGACCAGTTCTGGGCAGACACGGCCACCTCCGTGCAGGATGTCTTTGCGCTGGTGCCAGCAGCGGAGATCCGGGCGGTGCGAGAGGAGTCACCCTCCAACCTGGCCACTCTGTGCTACAAGGTGAGGGGGCCCAGCCCCTCGCTGTCACCCCAGCCCGAGCCATTTCCCACAATCCCAGCGAGGCTGGAGCTGGCCCAGCCCTGTGGTCCAACAGGGCCGGCACCCAGGGCATCCCCACCCAGTCGAGGTGACCCCAAGGCTTCACCCACTTCTCCCCCGGGCTGGGCTCTGGGGGGACACTTGCCGCAAGTCCCCTCGTCTAGCTCACCTTGTGTGTTTGGTGGGCTTCCCTGGTGGCTCAGTGATAAAGACTCCGCCAGCCAAAGCAGGAGACAATGCAATTAGATCTTCTGAGTCAGGAAGATCCACTGGAGAAGGAAATGGCAACCCACTCCAGTATTCTTGCCTGGGAAGTCCCAGGGACAGAGGAGCCTGGCGGGCTACAGTCCACGGGGTCGCAAAGAGTCAGACACGACTGAGCGGCCGAGCATGAGAGCAAGTGTGGTTGGTACTGCCAGTGTTGCCATTTTACAGATGAGGAAACTGAGGCTGGTCACTTCGCAAGGTCTTGGCCAGTGAGTGGTGGGCTGGGTCTCACTCCCAGATGCTCTGGCTGCCCCCGGCCCAGTCCTGTCCCCCCGGGGTTGGCTGACCCTGTCTGGAGAGGTGGCCCTGCAGGTTGGCCACACACTCCCTCCCCCTCTGAAGCCCGGGGTGCCCAGCCTGACCCCAGGTGCCAGGGCCTCATCCCCCCACCCCCCGCCTCTCTGCCCACCCCTGCAGGCAGTCGAGAAGCTGGTGCAGGGAGCTGAGAGTGGCTGCCACTCGGAGAAGGAGAGGCAGACCGTGCTGAACTGCAGCCGCCTGCTCACCCGCGTGCTGCCCTACATCTTCGAGGACCCTGACTGGAGGGGCTTTTTCTGGTCCACAGTGCCTGGGGCCGGGCGAGGAGGGGTCTGTGGGCCTGGCCGGGACTTTGGGGGGCAGGGGGAGGTGGGGCTGCAGGGAAGGGGAAGAAAGCTGTAGGGCCGGCCACCTTCCTCCAAACCTCTTCTGGGGTTTGGGAGGGGCTGGAGGAGGCGGTCAACTCCTCCTCGAGTCCTGGGTTTCTTCCCCATGGGGGTCCCTGCCCCTGCAGCTGGGCAGAAATGGGGGCATGGCAGCTGGGCCCTCCCCCCACTTACCCCACTCCCTCCCTGGGGTTCTGTCTAGGCAACTGGGCGTGCACGGTGTTGGGTGGGCGGACCCAGTGATTCTCAGCAGGGCTGAGGCTCTTGAGTTTAGGGGGCTCACCTGGCCCCTCCCAGTCAGTGGGGAGGCCTCCTGACTGCTCCCAGCCCTGTTCCCCACTGTCCCCCTTCTCCGTTGGGAGGTTTTGGGGTGATTAGGGGTCCACTTCCTGTTCCTCCCCCCCACCCCGCCCCTGTTTTCTCTCTCCCACCGCCGTGGGTGCCTGGGCTGACCCTGTCCTCCACCCCTCCCCAAGTGCTGGGGCCGCCTCTCCTGGGCAGCCACGACTGAGGGGCCTCTGGGGGCCGTGTCCCAAGCAGGGAGAGGATGACGATGAGAACGCCCGGCCCCTGGCTGAGTCCCTGCTCCTGGCCATCGCTGACCTGCTCTTCTGCCCAGACTTCACGGTGCAGAGCCACCGGAGGAACACTGTGGTGAGAGCCCCTGGCCCAGGAGGGCCCTGAAGTTCCTGGCACGCATGGTCCCAGGAGGGGGTGGTGGCTGGCACGGCTGGAGGGGAGCCAGCTGGTGTGGGCCCTGCCCTCTGTATCCGGGAGGCAGGGCACAAGCGCCCATTGTCTTGGCCTGGGCCGCAGTGGGGGGTGGGGCTGGCGCACTGGAGGCCTGGCCCCTCACTTCCGGAGGGCAGTGGACTGACCTTGAGGGTTGTCCACCCCGCACACCCACACACCATCAGGGGCCCCCAGCTCCACTCTGCTCACTCCCTGTCTCTCTTCCTGTCTCCCACTGGACTGAGCAAGCACCAGACTGAAGGAACATGAGCTTTCCTAGCACCCGGGGTGCTTTGAGGGTCTGTCTTTAGGAGAGATGAGGGTCTTTGCCCCCACTCCCACCAAGGAGAGTAGGGGGCTGATCTCTCCCTAACCCTGTCCCCAGGACTCGGCAGAGGACATTCACTCCCTGGACAGCTGTGAATACATCTGGGAGGCTGGCGTGGGCTTTGCTCACTCTCCCCAGCCCAACTACATCCATGACATGAATCGGTGAGCTTGTTCAGGCTGGACCCCAGGCCTGGCCCCTGCACAGCTCAGAGAGGGAGCCATGTGTGGGGGTCTTCCAAGGAGACCCTTGGCTTCTCTGGTGGCTAAGGGGTAAAGAATGTGCCTGCAATGCAGGACACCTGGATTTGATCCCTGAGTCTGGAAGATCCCCTGGAGAAGCGAATGGCAACCCACTCCAGTATTCTTGCCTGGAGAATCCCATGGACAGAAGAATCTGGAGGGTAGAGTCCATGGGATTGCAAAGAGTCAGACAAGATTTAGAGACTAAACAATAACAGAGGAGACCCTGCTCGCTCGTGACCCAGCTTCAGCCTCACAGGGATAAAACGGAGTCACTTCTTTTCATGGACCTGAATGAGAGCTGGGTGGGGTGGGCATGCAGTCCCTCAGGGGAACTGGGAACCTCAGGGTAGGCTCTCTCCTGTCCTCTCTGCCCAAGGATGGAGCTGCTGAAACTGCTGCTGACTTGCTTCTCTGAGGCCATGTACCTGCCCCCAGCTCCGGACAGCAGCAGCACCAACCCGTGGGTGCACTTTTTTTGTTCCACAGAAAACAGGTGAGGGGGCCCTGGCCTGCCTTTCGATTTTCCCACCTCCCGCTTGTAAGCAGCCCAGCACCGAGGCCATTTGCTGGCAAATGTGTCTTATTTGAGGAGGCACGCTGCCCCCTGGTGGTGATGACCTATAACAACAGCCGCACCGTAACACCGGCGCGGTCCCTGTTGGGGGCCCTGGTTGAAGGGTGCCTGGGTCCTCCATCTAGAGCCCCGTCCAGTAGAAGGATAATGCAAACCACACATGCAGTTTAGACATTTCTATTAGCAGCATCTAAAAAGTTAAAAAGAAACAGGTGAAGTTAATTTTAATTATGTATTTATTTTAACCCAATACATCTGAAACATCAGTATTTGAGGTGTAATCACTAAACAAAGTTATTGAAATGTCTTGCATTCACTTTTCATCTGGTGTGTAGTTTACATTTACGGCACATCTCACTTTGGACCAGCCACATGTTAAGCTGTCCGTAGCAACATGTAGCTTGTATTAGACAGTTTATTTAATTTTGGCCATGCTGTGTGGCCTTGCAGGATCTTAGCTCCCCGACCAGGGGTTGAACCCAGGCCCACGGCAATGGCTGAGTCCTACCCAGGGAATTTCCTGGGCAGTGCTGTTTAAATGGTGGGTGGGTGGGGGTGTCCTGAATACTCTAAAGAATGGGGAAGCCTGGCCCACGTGGGGGCACTTAAGGGCTCTGGGGAGCGTATGAGTTCATGGAGGTGTCAAATGCCAGGACTGCATACTTACAGCGGGTTTGTATGCTCCAGCTCTGCAGCTCCTGTTGTGCCCGGGGCTGTACTGGCAGCACGGGGTTAGTGCCGCTAAGTGTCGTGGTTCACCCTCTTCCAGACTCTGACTCCCACATAACACACCCCATCTTCAGGTCTTGCAGCCCTTCCGCCCAACCTCACTCCTGGCACAACCCCCAGAAGTAGAGAGAGTCCAGGTGACTCCCCCACCAGGCACAGTTGAAAGCTGTCCGGGGTTTTCTTCCTCCCCAGCCTTATCAGGCAAACGGCCACCTTTGCCACTTGATGAACCTCCCAGGGTCTCAGTTTCCTCATCTGTAAGATGAGGAGCTTGACCTCTGACACCTCACAAATCTCTGAATGGAGGCCTTCTGTGGCCTGGGAGCTGGGGAATGGGGCACGTGCTTTGCTTCCTGCCTTCCCTGTGGGCCTCCAATGCTTCTCTGAGGCCCCGAGGGAGGGTACTTGCCCTGCAGAAACCTCAGAGGCATGTTCTTTATACATTTATCCAAGCCTGTAGATTATACAGCGTCAAGAGTGAACTCTGGAGATTTATCTAGTGGTCCAGAGGTTAGGACTTTACACTTCTAGTGCCGGGGGGTGCATGTTCGAGCCCTGGTGGAAATAAGATTCCACAGCCGAAAAAAAGAAGAAAGAAATGAACCCTGATGTAAACTGTGGACTTTGGTTGACAGTCGTGTGTTGATGTCGGGCCATCAGTTGTAACAAATATGCTACCCTGGTGGGGATGTGGATGGTGGTGGAGACCGTGTGTGTCGGAGTAGGGAATCTATGGGAAATCTCTGCCTTCCCCTCAGTTTTACTATGAACCTAAAACTGCTCTAGAAGAATAAAGTAGTTTTTAGGGACTTCCCAGGAAGTCCAGTGGTTAAGACTCTGCACTTCCAGTGCACGGGGGTGAAGGTTTATCCTCAGCTGGGGAACCAAGATCCCAGCTGTAGTGTGTGGAGCAGTCACAAAAATATATATTAAAAAAAAAAATTGAAAAACACCCATAATAGGCTTCAACCTCTGGAGGTGAAAATCTAAGGGGTGTGGACATGATATTCAACAAAGAGCCCCTCAGGACTGGCCATCCCTGTCTTGGTAATGAACTCCTTCTGGCCCCCAACCATCCCGGCCGGGGTCCCAGATACAGGCAAGGAGGGGGGACTGCTCTCCCAGGAATGATGGGGATGAGCTCCTGGGGCTGCTCGCTGGCCCCCAGACCACAGCCTGGCACTGAGACAGTGCGGGATGAGGGGTCGTCCTGGCCGACCTGCCCCCCGCGCCCCCCACCCCGCCGCAGCCGTGAGTGGGCGGTGGGCGGAGTCCCTGAGGCCCCGCCCCCTCTCCCGCGCAGACACGCCCTGCCCCTGTTCACCTCGCTCCTGAACACCGTGTGTGCCTATGACCCTGTGGGCTACGGGATCCCCTATAACCACCTGCTCTTCTCCGACTACCGGGAACCCCTGGTGGAGGAAGCGGCCCAGGTGCTCATCGTCACCTTGGACCACGACAGCGCCACCAGCGCCAGCCCCACCGTGGACGGCACCACCACGGGCACCGCCATGGACGATGCCGACGTGAGCACGGGAGAGGGTGGGCCGCCGGCCCTGCCAGGCTGTGCACGGGTGGCACCCCCTCCAGCAGCCCTGGCAAGGGATACCCGGCGGGCACCTCGTGGGGGTGTCTGGAGTCAGAGGGGGCACTGCCACCTGGCCTGGGGTAGGGCGGGGGTGGGGGATGAGGGCACCCGCTGAGCCCCGGCTCCACCCTCCGCAGCCTCCAGGGCCCGAGAACCTGTTTGTGAACTACCTGTCCCGCATCCATCGAGAGGAGGTGAGTTGAACGATGCTCTTGCTCTGGCAGGTTTTTTTTTTTTTTTAAGTAATTTTTTGCTGCGCCGGGCCTCCCTTGCTCTGCTCGGGCTTTCGCTACTTGCCTGAGCAGTGGCTGCTGTTTGTGGCGGTGCACCGGCTTCTCACTGCCCTGGCTTTTCTTGCTGTGTGTGGAGCACGGCCTCTAGGCTCGCCGGCTGCAGTAGCTGCCGCACGCGGACCCAGTGGCGGTGGTGCCCCGGCTTAGCTGCTCCGTGGCTTTGGGGATCTTCCCAGACCAGGGGTAGAACCCATATTCCCTGCTTTGGCAGGGATTCCCATCCACTGTGCCACCAGGGAAGTCCTCCTATGGGTTCTTGATGCCCACTCCCCACAAAGCTTGTGACCTTGCAGGGGGCGAGAGGATGCAGATACGATTGGGAGTAGGGAAGAGTCCTGACCCCTACCTGAAGGAACCACAGTCCCGGTGGACTTGGGGTTGGACCGCAAGGGTCTTGAGCCTCAGAAAAGGGCTGATGGCCTCAACTAGGGGAGGGAAGCCAGGAAGACCTTTGGGAGGAGGTGGCTCTGATGGTGGGTTTGGTAGGGGAATTACAGTGGATGGAAAGGTCAGTTAGACCTGGGTTCATGTGTCTTGTGACCTTGGGGGAGGGTGTTGTGCCCCTGGGACTCTAAGCTCTGCAGCTGTGACGCAGGGACAGGAACCGCATCCTTGCCTTGTAGTGAGGATTGGCTGAGAGCACTGTCCAGGTAGCAGGTGCTCAGTGATGGACAGCTCTTCCAGAATAGACTGTTCCTCACATGTGACAGGGTGCTGGGAAGGGGCGGGAGGATTGCACCTGTCCACAGGAGTAGAGGTGGGCAGGAGTCCAGTGTGTAGATGGGGAGCCTGTCATCTGGTGGAGGAGTAAGCTCTCTAGACCTGCCCTGGACCCAGCTTCTGAGGGGCTACCCCCAGGACAGCTCTTGATGACGCTGGAACCTGGGCCCCTCTGGCTCTGACGGTGGGAATCAGGCTCTGGGCAGGGTGGGAGTGGGCGTAGAGCAGGCATTTGTGGGGGGCCTGGCCAGGGAGCCGGACTGGACAGGTCCCTGCCCTTACCCCACCCAGGACTTCCAGTTCATCCTCAAGGGCATAGCCCGGCTGCTCTCCAACCCCCTGCTCCAGACCTACCTGCCCAACTCGACCAAGAAGATCCAGTTCCATCAGGAGTTGCTGGTCCTCTTCTGGAAGCTCTGTGACTTCAACAAGGTGGGCCGGCCCCTGTGGCGGTGCGGGGGCACGGGCTGGCCAGCAGCGGTCCGCCCCTGGGATGCGGAGGGCATCTAGGGAGACTCCTGGGAGGGGCGGGGCAGAGCAGCCCCTCTCCTGACCCCGCCCACCCGTCTCCGCTCGCCCCCCAGAAATTCCTCTTCTTTGTGCTGAAGAGCAGTGACGTCCTAGACATCCTGGTTCCCATCCTCTACTTCCTCAACGACGCTCGAGCGGATCAGTGTAAGGCTGGGGTGGGCTCGGGATCCCTGTGGGGTGCTCCTCGCCGAGGGGCAGCTGCGGCCAGCCTCTCCTGCCCCCTAGCAGCTCGGGCCCTGTGCCCTGACCTCCGGGGAAGGGCTTCTCCCCCCACCTCCACCCCAAGATGGGTCCCTGCCCTGGACTCCCTTCCTCGCTGTCCCACCCAGCGAGATGACCCTCCCACGCCCCGCGCCGCAGCTCGGGTGGGCCTGATGCACATCGGTGTCTTCATCCTGCTGCTTCTGAGCGGGGAGCGGAACTTCGGGGTACGGCTGAACAAGCCCTACTCCGTGCGCGTGCCCATGGACATCCCGGTCTTCACCGGTACCCACGCCGACCTGCTCATCGTGGTAAGTCAGCGGGGGACCTGGAAGTCTGGGGGTGGCGTGCCCTCGGCCGAGACTGGAGGCAGCGGGGGCCCCGTGGCTGACCCCCTGCTCCCCGCGTAGGTTTTCCACAAGATCATCACCAGCGGGCACCAGCGGCTGCAGCCCCTGTTCGACTGTCTGCTCACCATCGTGGTCAACGGTAGGGGGCGGACCAGGGCGCGCCTTTCCCACGATCACCACCAGGGGGCGCCCGGCCACAGGCTGACCTGCCACGGGCTCCCTGGTTCAAACCTGCTGGGTCCAATAGATATATTAACATAAGGGCAGCTAAGTGCCTACAGGGCTTCCCAGGTGGTGCAGAGGTAAAGAGCCCACCTGCCAATGCAGGAAACTCAGGAGACGCGGGTTCGAGCCCAGGGCTGGGAAGATCCCCTGCAGAAGGGAATGGCAAGCCACTCCAGTACTCTTGCCTGGAGAATCCCAGGGACAGAGGAGCCTAGCGGGCTACAGTCTCTGGGGTCGCAAGGAGCTGGACACAACTGAGCATAGAACACAACAGACGAAGTACCTGCTGGTCAGTTTTCTTCCTTCCTTCCTTCTCTCTCGCTTTCATTTTTCCCCCTTTTTTCTTTCTTAATTTTTTGACTGCACTGCATAGCCTGTGGCATCCTGTTTCCTCAACCAGGGCTCAAAACTGGGCCTTGCATCACTGGCTCCATCCCACAGATCTTACCTGAGAATGCATTTGTGAACAAGACAGCCACCGACCCTGCCCCATCCCGGTGAGGGAGAAAGTTACGGGGCAAGACCAGTCTATGACAGATCTGTCTGTGAAGTCAAGCCGTGGGCAGCCTTGCGTCTCTGACTTCCCCTTCACAGGCTGTGCAGAAGATCCGTATATAGTTATATGTGGAATATCAGCTTGATATTCTACTTAATTAAAAAAACTTTTTTTTTTGTTTTGTTTCGGCTGTACTGCATGGCTTGCAAGATCTCAGTTCCCCAACCAGGGGTGGGACCCAGGCCCCCTGCAGTGGGAGCTTAGAGTCCAAACCATTGGACCACCAGGGAATTCCCAGCTTGATATTCTAGAAAGATGTAAAGATCCTGAGTTTGTATCCCTGCCCGTCACTTTATAACTGGGCAATCCTGGGCAAGTTTATGAACCTCTCTGAACTTCAATTTTCTCATCTGCAAAATGGGAATGGTCTCCTGTTTCTGCCTCCCTCTCAGGTTCGAGGAGGAGTGGGGAAGATGGAGTGGCTTTGTAAACACGGCTGTCCACAGGGGCGGAGCCCAGGTGGAGCCCTGGGGCTCTGCAGGAGGCATGGCCAGTGTGGCCTTGCCCTTTGGGGCTCGGTCCTCCTGATTTTGAGGGGGACTTCCCAGACAGGGGGCAGGGAGGATGTGGGAGCGGGAGCACCGTGTCCCTCCCAGGCCCTGGGTGTGCAGGCCTGGTTGGTGGGGCCCCAGAAGTAAGCCAGCCCCTCCCCTGCAGTGTCGCCCTACCTCAAGAGCCTGTCCATGGTGGCCGCCAACAAGCTGTTGCACCTGCTGGAGGCCTTCTCCACCACCTGGTTCCTCTTCTCTGCCGCTCAGAACCACCACCTGGTCTTCTTCCTCCTGGAAGTCTTCAACAACATCATCCAGTACCAGTTTGATGGTGAGGTGCCAGCCCAAGCCCCTGGCCTAGCTTCAGGGACAGGGGGAACCGGGGTGGGCAGTGGGCGAGGACTCCTTCCCATCTGAGGAGGACACAGCCCTCCGCTCCCCAGTTTGTTTGTCCTGCATGCATTTATTGAGTGCCTGCTGTATACCAAGCCCTGGGCCCAGTGAGGGGATTCAGTGGGAAACCAAGCAGAGTGCCTCCTGCTCCATGGAGCTCGCAGCTGGGGAGGGAGGCATGGAGGGGGACTCTAAACAGATGGTCACCCAGACAAACAGGTCATCTTCAGTCTGACGGGAGGGAAGTTCAGGGTGTCACGGGCCTGCTGGGTGTCAGAGATGCTGGGCTGCCTGGTGTCAGTTAGGGCCTTGCCACTTAGCTCTTAGGGGAGGAGGAGGAGGGGGCAACAGAGGATGAGATGGTTGGATGGCACCATGACTCAATGAACATGAGTTTGAGCAAACTCCAGGAGATGATGAAGGACAGGGAAGCCTGGCATGCTGCAATCCATGGGGTCACAAAGAGTCAGACACAACTTAGCAACTGAAAACAACAATGGATACACTTTTGATGATATCTGGGAATCAGACATTTTGTTAAGTGCTAGACTGTTGGAGATCAATAGGATACATTCTCATCCTCCAAAAGCTCTGTGTGTTTAGAGGAGGCAGATGTGTACACACGTAACTAAAATGCAACCCTTTTTGCTATAATGTGGTGGTTTAGTCGCCAAGTCACATCCGACTCTGTGACCCCATGGACTATAGCCTGCCAGGCTTCTCTGTCCATGGGATTCACCAGGCAAGAATACTGGAGTGGGTTACCATTTCCTTCTCCATTTTTAAAAATAATAAAATTATGTGTATTTGGGGTTAACATATGCACACTACTAAATATAAAATAGATAAGCAGCAAGGACCTATTGTATAGCTTAGGATGGTTGTTGTTTAGTTGCTAACTCGTGTCCCTGATTCTGGGAAAGACTGAGGGCAGGAAGAGAAGGGGACGACAGAGGATGAGATGGTTGGATGGCATCACCGACTCAATGGACATGAGTTTGAGCAAGCTCTGGGTGAAGGACAGGGAAGCCTGGTATGCTGCAGTCCATGGGGTCGCAAAGAGTTGGACACGACTGAGCGACTGAACAGCAAGGAACACTTAGCTCTGTGACTGTGTACACACCAGCTCCCTGAGCCTGTTTCTTCATCTGTAAGGTGATCGTAATAATAGTACTGAGAGTCCCTATCTCAGAGGGTGTTGCGAAGACTAATGAAATAATTCAAGAAAGCACTGAGCACTTGCCTGTGACTTAAATATTAGCAGTTGTTATCATTTCCAGAATAAGTAATATTTGCACTAATCGACCGGGGATGAAGGGCTTCCCAGGTGGCTCAGATGGTAAAGAATCCACCTGCCAGTGCAGGAGACCTGGGTTTGCTTCCTGGGTCAGGAAGATCCCCTGCAGAAGGGCATGGCAACCCACTCCAGTATTCTTGCCTGGAGAATCCCAGGGACAGAGGAGCCTAGTGGGGTCCATGGGGTCACAAGAGAGTCGAACACGACTGAGTGACTGACGCTAACTCATCAGGGATGAGTGGGGTGGGAACAGGAGAAAAACACGGAGGGGCACAGTCTACACACAGACGCTGGGGCGAGACGTGGCCGTGGAAGCGGGATGGGGCAGCGGGGACGGGGGGCGGGGGGCCGGGGCGGGGCGGGGGGGCCGGGCTGGGGGCCGGGGCGGGGACGGGGCTGGGGCAGCACGCGCGGCGGGATGGCAGGGCACCGAAGGCCCGGAAAGCCCTCCTGTCTCCCTCAGAGCCGAGGGCGTTCAGTGTGGGCACACGCCGTATGGTCCTTCCTCTCAGTGACCTGGCTTGGGGGACTGTCAAAATATTGAACAGCTGGCTTAGTGGGACCCTGACATGCTGGGCCCACCCAGCTTTGCCTGGTGTTGCCCCTTCGTGCTGGGTGGTGAGAGGGTCCCCCAGGTACCAGGGAGGGGCAGGGGTGAGCTCAGCCCAGAAGCTCTTTTGCTGACAGGTGGCATCCTGGAGTCGCCTCAGCCCGTCCCCCCGCCCCCACCCTGCCCACACTCCCCGTCTTCTGTGCCCTTTGCTGTCGCCTCCCCCGGGGGTGGACACCCCTCTGGTCCTCCAAGCTCTCCCCACCCCAGGAAGCCGCTCTGGTGGAGGGGATGGCAAGGGGGCCTCGCTGAGACACCCCCCACTCCCCTCCCACAGGCAACTCCAACCTGGTCTATGCCATCATCCGGAAGCGCGGTGCCTTCCACCAGCTGGCCAACCTGCCCACCGACCCGCCGGCCATCCACAAGGCACTGCAGCGGCGCCGCCGGCCGCCCGAACCCTTGTCCCGCGCGGGCTCGCAGGAGGGCGCCTCCATGGAGGGGTCCCGCCCCGCCGCGCCCGCTGAGCCAGGCACCCTCAAGACCAGCCTGGTGGCCACTCCAGGTCCGGGGGCTGTGGAAAGTGACAGCAAGGGTCGGGTGGAGGTATCGGTGGGGGGGGGGCCCGGGAGGGCTAGCTGGGTGGGGGGACTGAGCCTCCGTGCTGGACAGGGTGGGGAGTCAGACACAGCATCTCTAAAGTGGAGGGAAGCTGGGGACTTGTGGGGCAGGGCTGCGCAGAGGTGTTCGAGGAGGGGCGCTGGGGGAGGAGTCCTCACTGCCCCCCTCCCCAACCCCCAGGCATTGACAAGCTGACGGAGAAATCCCAGGTGTCGGAGGACGGCACCCTGCGATCTCTGGAGTCTGAGCCCCAGCAGAGCTCGGCAGAGGACAGCCCAGCCACGGAGGTGGGCCCCCTGGGGTCCTCTGCCGCAGGGGGCTGGGCACCTGGTGCTCAGGGCATCCGGGTTGGCATTGCTGACTCTCTTCCGCGGGGGTGGGGGCTGTCTTTCACAGACCCCTCCCTCGTTTATTGGTCATGGGCTCAAGCCCTTGGCCTTCAGCCTCCTCATCCATCAGCCTTATCAAGGCTGGGCTGGCCTTTACCCCATCTGCCCAGTCAGCCCCTGGTCCTAAACCTGTCACCTGGCTGGGCTGGGTCGGGCAGGGCCCGGGGCCCAGGGCAAAGGGTGCTGGGCTGGGCCATCCCCTCCTTTGGGAGAGGGCCCCCTCCCCCCAGCATGGGCCAGGGCAGAGACCTCCTTGCCCTCCGGGTCCCAGGCTGTGGGAGGGACTGTTCGAGGACCTGATGGCCTGCCCTCCACCCCCCATCCATACCCTCTCCCGCCATCCCTCACTTTCGTTCCTTCTCGGGGACCAGGAGCCCAGCCAGCCTTGGCGGGAGCAGCGGCGACTGTCCAGTGCATCGGCCGGTGGGCAGTGGAGCCCGACGTCGGAGTGGGTGAGGGTGGGGCAGGTGGCGTAAGGTGTGTGTTGTGGGGGTAGTTGGGGGCTCCTGGCTCAGGAAAGGCTTGGATGGCAATGGGTCCAATTCCAGGGACTGGCCTGGGCTCAGGTTTGGGGTCAGTCCTGTCTCGTGACCTTGGCCTCTCTGGCTTGGTTGCTTCCTCTGTCTACACTGTCCAGAGTTGGTTCCCCAGCAGGGTTAAGGTGTGGCTGTCCACAGCCCTTTCTCAATAAATCACCCTTTCCAGTTTCCTTCCTTGCATCACTTGCTCACTCCCTAGCTTGTTTCCTGACCTCACCACTAATTGTGTTTGCACGGGGATACTAAATGTCCCAGCCTCATCACTCTATCATGAGGATCAAAGGCACGGTACACGGTACACGCTCCATGAGAGGCCGCAGCCCCTGCACGAATAGCAGTCACTATTCATGGGCCCTGCCCGGTTGCCAGGCCCTTGCTGTGATGAGCCAGGATGCTTTCTGCCTTGGGGGGCTCCTGGTTCCAGGCCAGGGGTCAGGTCTGTGCCAGAGCCTCTGGGGCACTGCTTTGCCAGCTGGGACCCCTGGTCCCTCCCTCAGGTCCTCTCCTGGAAGTCGAAGCTGCCGCTGCAGACCATCATGAGGCTGCTGCAGGTGCTGGTTCCCCAGGTGGAGAAGATCTGCATTGACAAGTAAGGCTGGGGGCGTGGCCGGGCAGGTGGGCTCCGGGGGCCAGCCCGGGCCGGGGCTGGGGCTGCGAGCACGGGTGAGCCCCCTGCTCCCCTCGACCTTCGGAGTGGGCACACTGGAGACCCCCCGTCTCGCTGGCAGGGGCCTGACGGATGAGTCGGAGATCCTGCGGTTCCTACAGCACGGGACCCTGGTGGGGCTGCTGCCCGTGCCCCACCCCATCCTCATCCGCAAGTACCAGGCCAACTCGGGCACGGCCATGTGGTTCCGCACCTACATGTGGGGCGTCATCTACCTGAGGTGGGCCCCTCGGGGCTTCTGGGGGTCTGCTGTCCCCCCCTGAGGGTCGGCCTTAGCTAGCGGGGTTGATGTCAAGACCGTCCACCGGGGTGGTCTTGTCTGATGGGGGCAGGCATCCACTGCCTGGGGCGGTGGGGACACCAGGGTGGGAGGCAGACAGCCCCAGTCTTTTTATTGAGGCCGCCTGGCCCCCGGGTGACTGTCGACCCGCTCTGCAGGAACGTGGACCCACCTGTCTGGTACGACACAGACGTGAAGCTGTTTGAGATCCAGCGGGTGTGAAGATGGAAGCCTGCAAGGGGCAGGGGCCAGGGGAGGGCAGGGACCCGGGGTCCCCAGTGCTGACCCCCGATCCCCCGTTCTGAGCTTTAAATGACTCCAATCAGGGCTGCGAGCTTGAGTGGCCGAGTCCTGGGCGGCAGGTCCCAGAGGCCCCCTGTGGCTGGGTTGGTGGGGACCCACCCCGCCCCCCGCCTGCAGGCTGGACTTGCCGGAACCTTCTCTCTCTGGGGCTGCAGCCCCCGCCCCACGCCCAGAGCTCCCACCTCTTTCTGGCTGCCCTTCAGGACCCGTTTCTAAGCTGGCCCTCAGTGCCCGCCTGGCTCCTGGGCTGCCCGGTCCTGGAGGGCACCAGGCTGCTGTGCCCTAATGCTGCCCACAAGGAAGTCTTGGGCCGTCGTTCCTGGAGGCGCCTGCAAGGGTGGGGGGAGCCTTTCCAGGCCTCCTATGCTGAAACCACCTGGTCCAGCTCCCGCCCACTGCCAGGAGCCCGGGAAGAAGGGAGGCCAGGATGCTCACGGAGGGGACTGGGGACAGACGGACGCCAGCAGCTAGACTGGAGGACCTCACGCGTGTTAGGGTCTGGAGTGGGGGGTTGAGGGTCTCCTGTTGTATTTTTCTGGGTCAAGGGATGTAGCCTGCCTGGCTCGTACACAGAAACGGGGGTGAGGGGGTGGGGGAGGGGAAGCCGCTGTTCAGCCCTCCCTCCCCTTTCCCACCACCTGGATGTTCAGGGGGGAGGGGTACTGGGAGGCCACCTGTCCCTCCTCCTGGTTCTGACCTCTTGGTCTCCCTCACCCCGTCTGTGTCAGTACAATCTTTGCTCTGTACAATCGGCCTCTTTACATAATAAACCCCCCCTCTCCAGGCCCTGCGTCCTTGTGCTTGGAGGGGAGACAGGGGGTTCAGTCCATGGCTCTTGTTTTCAGGGATGCTGGGGCTCTGCCTGCCAGAGTCAGGCCCAGAGGGCCCTTGGCACACGACCAGCATCCATCATTTTCTTGGGTGAGGAAGTGGAGGGTTGGGCTTCCCTTGCTGTGGTGCCCTCAGAGAAAGAGTTCACACAGGAGAGGCGAAGGGTCTGCCTCCCAACCTCCTGTATGGCCCCTAGGGGCTCTGCTGGCCACCCTGGGGGTCCCTGGGACTCTAGCCGTGTGCTCACCAGCACCCAGCTTTGTGGGGTACAAGCCGGCCAGCAGGGGCGGAGCTGCCCTCCCCAGGCCCCACCCCAGGCCTCACCCTGGGCACAGCTCACTGTTTGCACTGGGCTCAGGGAGATGGATGGGCTAGGAGTGCCCTCCCTTCCCGCCCGAAGACGCAGAGGACCCAGCAGCTGGGGAAAGTCCCCCAGGGCTGTGTCCTGGGGAATACAGGGGTAGGTGAGGGGTGGGAGGATGTGGAAGCCCCAGCCTCTCTCTTCCCCTCTCCTGCTGTGGATCAGACAAGGGGAGGACCAGACAAAGGGTTTAGACCCCTCCTGGCCCAGAAGTAGGACTGTTCTAGCCCCACAGCCCCGCCCAGGGGGACTCCCTTCCCACTGTATGTGGAGCGGCAGCTCTGTCCCCAGGAACAAATGCCACGAAGCCCGAATGGAATCGATCAAACAAACAGGGTTTATGGCAGCGGGAGAGAGGGCTGTTGAACCCTGCCTGGCAGCTAATTAAGGAGCTCATTAGGAGACAGGGCGTGTGGGGAGACAAGGGCAGTGCGGCCTGCCGAGCCGCGAGCTTCCAGATGTCCTGGGCCGAGCTTGGGCCAGGCAGGAGGCCGAGCCCCCAGGCCTGGCTGGGGAGGGGCTGTGCCTTCCCAAACTCCCAGCGCAGGGCTGTCCCAGAGGGTAGCTGTGAGGGAGGGCTTCCTCCTGGGCTGCGCTGACTGCGGTGGGGAGCAGGGGGCAGGCTCGTGCTCCGTCCTGGGTGTGGGCTTTAGCAGCTCAGTGTCCAGACCCCGCCCTCGGTCTGGGCCTGGAGACAGTGACACCACCCCCCAGTGAGGTTCCAGGGCAGAGCAGGCTTTGGGGATGCCAGGTTGGTCTAGGTGCCCCTGGAATGGGGCATCTGGGTGACATTCTCCCCGGCCCTGGCACTTCGGGGGTCTGCAGGGCATGGGTTCCTTGGGTGCCCTCAGGCCCCCAGGTAGACCTCCACCAACCCCCCCACAGAATGCATGCGGTAGAAGACCCCCAGAGGCAGGCCAAAGTTGACGATGGTGAACCACGTCCGGTAGCCATAGAAGTCCTTTTCCAGCCCGTTCTCAAACTCCGGGTGGATGCCGAAAGCAGGCATCATCCAGAGCTGGGAAGGAAAGGAGGGTGCTAGTGAGGCAGGGAGTTCTCCCATCCCCCACGGCCCTTGGCTCAGGGGAAGCAGGCCTCCCGAACCTGCGCCCCCTCCACGCCTCCTCCTCCTCAGGATGTCAGAGCCAGCCCCTCTGCCCTTATATTTCCCTCCCCTTCAAGGCCTTGAGCCCCCTCCTCAGCTTGCCTGGGGCTAGCCAGCCTGAGTTCCAGCTGAGACCCTCGGCTGCCACTCCCACGGGATAACCTGCTCCATCAAGCGGGGTCCCCTTGGCCTCGATCTCCATCCCTCTTTTCTGCTCTGGGTCCATTCTTCCGCTGTCATGACTCTCTGCCCACTCCACTCCGACCCTGCCTCCTGTCCAAATTTTGCCCATTTCTCAAGGCCCAGGCCAAACTTTCACAAAGCCTTCCTTGGACACTTGGGTCCACATTTGCTTCTTTGAGCTCCTACCTCCCTTTAGGGCCAATTTATTACTTATGTTCTGCCTGGACCAGAGGTTTTGCCATCGGAGGCATTGCCAGCACAGCCAGTAGCAGCATGGGCTCAAACAACCTGGAGTCGTCCCGGGACTGCCCCTTGCAGACTCTGGGAATATGGGCAGGTCAAACAGCCTAAGCCTCAGTCTGCTCATCTGTTAAATGGGGACAGCAATAGTGCCTGCTTCACGTGTTAGGGTGATGATTCAGCGAGGTGCACGGAAAGGTGGATTTGAGACTTAGCAGCCACCAGGTATTGAGTGTTACTGTTAAGACCTTCCCCTAGAGGTTCTGTAGAAATACAGGCATTTTCTGATCTCTTCCTTTGACTGAATTCAGGGGACAATTAAATATTTGATAACTCTAACTGGTCCCCCTGTGTGTCCCCAACTAAGCAGTAAGCTCCCCTAGAGAGAAATCCTACATACATGTTTATAAAGAGCACTTAGCTACAGGCTTGGCACCTTCATCCATGCCAGGTACCTTGCAGGGAGCTGGGGGGCACTCTCAAGCAGCATCGAGCTCATTGGAAAGAGGCCTGTGTCCTTGGCAATCAGAGAACAAGCCAGTCGCCCTGGGGACTGTCGACGTGCAGTGAATGCACCTTGATCCATTCCTTCCTGAATGAGGCTCTCTGGGGCTATCTCACCAGCTCCACCCCCCACGTCTCCCGCCCCAGCACTCACTGTGATATTGCAGAGGATGAGGAAGAGTGAGATCTCCTTGAGGGCTCGCCGCTTCCAGTTGAGGTGGCTATAAGAGTGGATGTAGGCCAGCGAGGCCCGCCGCAGGTCCTGGCCCAGCTCCAGCAGGGAGCCCCTGCGGGGCGGCTCGGCCTCCCACTTCCCGGCCAGGCTCTCGGGAGTCACCTCCCAGAGCGGGCGGCGGTGCAGGCCCTCGATGATGAACAGGTTCTGGGCCATATGCTGGAGGATGAGTAGCAGCGAGTAGGCCAGGATGAGGCAGTTGAGCAGCTGGTGGGGATGGGTGGCCACAATAGCCACGATGGAGAAGTAGGAGATGCCCATCTGGCCCAGCGCCGCACCCATCAGTAGCACCACGTCCAGGCTGCGGGTGGGGTTCTTGAGCGTGTCCAGCTCTCGCTCCTCCAGCCTGTGGATGGCCGTGCCAGCCAGGCAAGCCAGGCTCATAGCGGGCAGCGCGGCCACGTAGAAGGCATAGTAGACGGTGAAGTACTCGCGCGCGATGGCCGGGCCACTTGCTTGGATCTGGAAGAGCACAAAGACGCACACGCCTGCCACCAGCACCAGCAGGCCCAGCAGTGGCCCGAAGATGGCCCCATGCAGGTGGAAGGATGGGGCGCTGGGGGGGGGCGCCCGCGGCGGGTGCCAGGTGGCGGCCCACGTTCCTCCACATGACGAAGAGCACGGCGCAGCAGATGAGGCAGTACTCGGTGCTGAAGGGGTAGAGCATCAGGTAACCCTTCCGGAAGACCTCGCACATGGTGACGTTGAGGCACAGACAGGTGTTGGTGCCGTTGCCTGGGAGGGGGCAGGGCGGGAAGGGACAGAGGTTCAGATGGGCCTTGCTCAGGGGAAACCAGAGGCACGAATCAATCCTGTTCACCTCCTGGAGTGTGGCCGAGGTGGAAGAGACCCAGCCACCCATTTTACAGATGTGGAAACTGAGGCCCAGAGAGGGAAGTCGGAAATCACAGAATGGGTGGTGGCGCTGCACGTAAGAATCTGCTTGCCAATGCAGGGGACACAGGTTTTGTCCCTGGTATGGGGAGATTCCACGTGCCTCGGAACACCTAAGGTCATGCACCACAACTACTGAGCCTGCGTGTGCCACAAGAGAAGCCACTGCGAGGAGAAACCCGCTCTCGCAGCAACCAGAGAAAGCCCTCACAAAGCAACAAAGGCCCAGCGCGACAACACACACACACACACACATAGAGCAGAAATAACAGGGTGCTCATTTCTATTTATTTATTTTTTTTGTGGAACCTTAACTCCCCAACCAGGGATCGAACCCCATGCCCCCTGCAGGGGAAGCATGGAGTCTTAACCAGTGGACCTCCAGGGGAGTCCCCAGGATGATCATTTCTTGACAAAAGGATTCTAGACCTCAGGGGCCAAGCTTAGATAAAGCATTTGACATGTGATGTCTTCAGGGCCAGAGCTCTACGGATGACTTGCTGAGCACAAGGGGAGGTCTGTAACTTTGCACTGAGATGCTCTGGCTGCTACACCTGGTCGGCCAACAGCATCCACCGTGCGGTGATCAGACATCTTTCCTGTGATGAGGTGCCCTGCAAAGACACAGCATCCCCGGTGGAATGCTGGTGCCCAGAATGCTCCCCCTGAATCTAATCAACACTTCAGTCCACACTTCCCATTTCTAGGAAAAGCAGGGAAGAGGGGAACAAGTCAAATGCCACCATGAGGAAGCAACCTGACCAACCTCAATGTCATTAGGGAAAAAGAGACTTAACTGAGCCACCAAGTGTATTGCATGTTTGAACAAACCATCTGTAAATGACATTTCTTAGGCTGATTGGACAAAGTCAAATATAGATTTATCCATATAAATGGGGATGCGGATGATGTTAAGGAAGTTAGCGATTATAATAGCATTTTGCTAATGTAGGGAAATATGTTATTTTAAAGGCTTGCATACTGAAATGTTTTGAGATGAAATGACAGGATTTCTATAAGATAAGTAACTCATCAAAAATATTGGAATAAATACGGCAAAGTGTTAAAAATGATTACATCTAGGTTATGGGTATGTCCTGTTCTACTCATCTAGATGTCTGAATTGTTTAATAATAAAAAAATGCGTGATGTCACTTGCCAAAAATTCTCTTTGCATAGCTCTTCTGAGGAATGGATCTGGAGCATAAAGAATGCCACAGTATCCAGGCGTGCCAAGATTTATGCAATGGGTGTGTGAGTGCATGAGTGTGCTGAGAAGGCGTGGCTGTACACAAGTCAACACAGCGTTGGCACCTGGGAGGGGGGTTGTATACACACAGGTGTGGCTGAATCCCACAGACAGCAATGCTCCTTCCCATGTAGGACATGGCCTCTAAGCGCACCCCGTATACGTGGGGTACTGCGTACATGGGAGAATCCAGGGCGTTCTTTCTGCCCAGAAACATCTTGTTCCTCCTGATATCTGATAGTCCGGGGGCCTACAAGTGTGTTAGGAAGACATTCCTTTCAGTTGTAGAGGCTTCTCAGTTTCTTGCAAGTACAATGAAGATACCAGGGGTGTAGGGATTACCTGGACTTATCGGTGGATTAGTGGCTAGCTCAGTGATAGCAAGATGGTGCCCGGAGAGGGCTTGTGGAGCGTTAGAACCTGGTGGGGCAGGCCCAGAATGCAGGCAAAAGTCAGTACCCCTGGCAACAGTGTTTTTGTTGAGTCTTGATCTGGACTCTAGAGCTTGCTCCCAACTGTACAGAGTCACCAAGCCTCACCCGTTTGCGGAAGCGAATGTATGCGTGTGTGTGTGCACATTCAGAGATGGGGAGGTTGCCGTCTCCTCTTACCTGAGAGCTTTTTCATGAGGGCACTGAGCTCAGCCTCGATCTCATGGTGCATGGAGTCGTTGGAGACGGCCAGAAGCCACAGCAGCAGATTCGTGGCCAGCGTCAGCATTAGGCCACACCTGGAGGGAGTGCTACACTCTGCCCACACAGCCTGGCCAGCGCCCTGGGTACCGCGCTTCACCATCACTGCCTTTGGGGGGACTGCTCTCACCCAAAGCCAGATCCGACCTGCTGTCAGAACTTCAGGGGGGGTGGCCCTAGGGGCTCACTGGGACCCAACCAGTCCATAGTCCCAGGGCCACCCTGCCCAGGGAAGCTGTGGAGGGCTGGCGTGGGTGGGGGATGGGGGTGTCCCAGGAGTTGTTACAAGGAGAGAAGGGGCCCACATCTCACCTAGTGAAGTTGGTCTGGATCTGAACGCAGTCCTTACAGTGTTTCCAGAGCACCCAGGTCTGAAAGAGAACAGGCTCTGAGCCCGAAGGGTTGGGGTGGAGGTGGGTGGTGGGTTCATGGTGTGTGTGCACCAGTGGCTCGTGTGTATTTACAGTGGAAGAAGACGGTGAGGACACCTGGCCTGGATTCCTGGCTCCACTGTTTCCTTGCTGTGTGGTCTTGGACCAGTGGCAAAACATCTCTGAGCCTCAGTCTCCTCGTCTCTAAAATGGGAACACCTGGGCCTCCCTGGTGGCTCAGTGGTAAAGAATCTGCCTGCCAGGGCAGGAGACTCTGGTTTTAATCCCCGATCTGGGCAGATCCCACATGCCTTGGAGCAGCTAAGCCGGTGCACCCCAGCTCCTGAGACTGCGCTCTAGAGCCCGGGAGCTGCAACTACTGAAGCCCACATGCCCTAGAGTCCGTGCCCCACAAGAGAAGCCCAGCCACCGCAGCTGGAGAGAAGCCCCTGCTCCCTGTAGCTGAGGAAAGCCCCTGCAGTAACGAAGACCCGCACAGCCGAAACAAATAAGATTATTAAAAAAGAAGAGTAGCTCTGTGGACTTCCCTTGTGGTCCGGTGGTTAAGACTCTACTTTCACTGCACTGGGCACCTGTTCCCTTTGTGGTCAGGGAACTAAGATCCCACATGCCACACAACCAAATAAAAAATAAATTGTATTTAAAAAAAAAAAAGCTCTGTATACCCAGGTGGGGGTGTAGATTTAGGTATGTACTGGCAGATGTATCAACAGGTGTCTGCCTTTCAGAGACTCCGTGAGCAGCGCTGATGCTGATACTCCTGGGTGGCGTGGGTGTGGGCACAGGGGGCATGTCGGGGTGGCGGGTGGGCGTGGTGTGTGTGGGCACCTCCTCTGGGCCGTGTAGACGTTTGCTGATGTGGCTGTTTCTAGGCATAGGGTGCGGAGTGGGGGTGGGCAAGGCCAGTCACCTGGACGCTGATGAAGATGACCTCGATGGCGGGGAAGACCAGCTCCAGCTGCGACTTGCAGCGGATGTGGCTCATGTCGTAGCCCACGCGGAAGACGTTGAGGCAGACGGTGCAGCTGCCGAAGAGCACCAGGGAACCTGGCCGGGCAGCGGGTGGGGGCCATTGGCACCTCCCGGAGTGGGGACCGTCCCTCCCCCGGCCTCTGCACCCACCTACACCCCCCACCCCCGCTCCGGGTGCCCGGACACTCACCCCGCACCCACACGGGCCCCGCATGCGGGTCCCGGTGGAGCACGGCGTGCGGCCGCCGGGTGGTCCCTGCAGTGTAGTAGAGGAGCCAGAGGGCGGACAGGACCTTCAGTGCGGCCAGCAGGATCCACACGTCCCCCAGCGTGACGGCCACGTTGTTGAAGACCATGCTGCAGATGAAGGCTCCGCCCAGGAGCACCACGTTGAGCGCCAGGAGCCCCGAGAAGAGTTGCCCGGCCTTCTGGGCCTGCCGGTCCCGCCGCAGCAGCAGTGAGAAGTGCCTCACCAGCCAGGACCTCTCGACCGGCGAGGCGGGGGCCCTGGTCCACTCGGACCCCAAGGCCACTTGGTTCTCCTTGGCCGGAGCCTCTCCAGTTGCCTGAGCCTCTGGAGTGGCCATGGGTGGAGCCTCAGTAGGGGCTGGGGAGGGAGACAGGGTTCTTGTTGGTTGCCGAGCTGTCCTGGGCTCCATTACACTCTTGCCTCTCATTGCTGTGTGACCTAGGGAAGCCAAGCAACCTCTCTGATCGGGACATTGGAAATCATAGCAGCTACCCCATCCACCTTATAGGACCAGAGAAGGTTCAGAGAGACCAGCCCTCTGTGTTCCACATAAAGTTAGGGGTTATCTAAAGGGGCTTGAGGACCACTTCTCCCCCACCCTACCCCTGTCCTCCTGCCTCAGTGTTTGATCTTAGGTGGAATAGTGGTGTCCAGCAAGGGAGCCACTGGCCATTTCCAAGGCTGTGACTTTTCACCCCGAAAGGCTGTGCGTGCCCTGTCTTCTGGAAGGAGTTTCACTCCTGAAGTCAGGGAGAGCAAAGTCGGTGTCCTCTCTCATTCTGACTCTGATCAGTTGGGTCGTGGTTGCCTAGGGTGCTGTGCTGAGAAGGATCCCGCAGCCGAGTGTGCGCTTGGGCTTTCCCATCCTTGGGAAAGAATGCTGTGATCTGAAATAATGCTCCGTTATGCGTGCTATATACCCACTCCAGTGTTCTTGCCTGGAGAATCCCAGGGACGGGGGAGCCTGGTGGGCTGCCGTCTATGGGGTCGCACAGAGTCAGACATGACTGAAGCAACTTAGCAGCAGCAGCAGCATGGGTGCTATATGGAGAAGGAAATGGCAACCCACTCCAGCATTCTTGCCTGGAGAACCTCATGGATAGAGGAGCCTGGAGGGTCCATGGGGTCACAAAGAGTTGGGCATGACTTACAACTGAACAACAACAAAATGGTTGTATGTAAAGTTACTTTGAAAAGCTCTAGAAGACACCCATCGAGTTCATGATAGGAGTTGCTTCTGGGGAAAGGAGGAAAACACAGGCATTGGGAGGAGTGGCTAATGTTCTAGTTTTTTGCTTTTTTTTTTAAACATTACTTTTGTAAAGTTATTATTATTATTTTTTGACCGCGCCGTGCTGCATATGGGATCCTAGTTCCCCAGCCAGGGGTCAGACCTGTGCCGTCTGCAGTGAAAGCGCAGAGTCCTAACCACTGGACTGCCAGGGAAGTCCTGAAGTTTTTATTTCCTAAAATTAATTTTAAAGCACATTAAAGGCTTAAGGAAAAAAGTTCTGACACTGATTTGCAGTGCCTACCATGAGCACAGGACATCCTGGGATCAGCACAAATGCTATGGCCCTTGACTCTTTTTTTTTTTTTTTGGCCTTGCTGTGAGGCTTGTGGGATTTTAGTTCCCCAGTCAGGGATTGAACCTGTGCTCTCGGCAGTGAAAGCACAGAGTCCTAACCACTGGATGACCAGGGAATTCTCATGCCCTTGACTTTGATAGAACTGAATTCCATCTGTACCCTCCCTGGACGCCTCAATGTCTCAGGAGTGCACAGCTCTACGGGGGAATTCCATCCCTGACTCTTCTCTTTCCCTGAGTGTCTCCTCCTACTTCCTCAGCTTCCCCAAGCTTTCACTTGGGCCTGCTTCCTTGGCTGGGCTTCCCAGGTAGCTCAGTGGTAAAGAACCTGCCTGCCAGTGTAGGAGATACAAGTTCGATCCCTGGGTCGGGAAGATCCCCGGAGAAGGAAACGGCAATCCACTCCTGTACTCTTGCCTGGGAAATCCCATGGACAGAGGAGCCTGGCGGGCTACAGTCCATGGGGCTGTGAAAGTGTGATGTGATGAGGGACTAAAGACCAACAGCAAACCCCTTAGTCCCCCCTTGCTTGACCCAGATCCTGGGTCACCCCCATACCCGCAGCTCAGGGCCCCTTCCTGAAGTCCAGCACCCTCCCCTCATGGGCCCTTTGGGTTCACGTAGAGCTGCACTGGAGAGCAGGGATGCCCCACTGGTCACAGCTGCTGTCCCGGTGAGAAGGTTCCTTCCCTGCCTCTCCCATGCCAGGCGCTCTACCTGCTGCTACCCTGCGTCCCTGGTGCTTTGGGCTCAGGGTCCTAAGCACTCACCATCCCCATTCTCCAGGCTGCCAGAGGCCTGATTTCTAATTCACTGTCTCAGAGAAGCATCGCTATCCCTACATCTCCCAGAAGGAACCACGTGTCCACCTCGCCTTTCCCCTCGCCCCTGTGTATTCCAGCTCACAGACAGCTCTGAGATTTTCTTGACCTCAACCACTACCCTGGTTCATGGCTCCCTCCTAAACTAGTCTCCCTACCCACTGTGTCTCTCCCCTACTGTGATCCCTGCAAAGGCAACCAACTGCCCTCAGTGTAGAGGTCATACTACCTAGCGTGGCCTTCATGGCCTTTCAAAATGAGGCAAGGGAGGCATCTCTGGCAGTCCCGTGGCTAAGATTCCGTGCTTGCAATGCAGGGAGCTCGGGTTCGATCCCTGGTCAGGGAATTACGAATAGATCCCACATGCTGCAACTAAGAATCTCAGTGCAGCCAAATAAACTAATATTTTAAATTGAAAAGAAACGAGGCAGTGTATGTTTAGCATGGGCTTGGACTGTGCAAAGTGGTCAAAGGAGGGCAGCTGCTGTTGCTTCCTGGTTTGGCCTTGACCGCCCTCCCCAGCACTGTTCTCAGACCCTCCTCCTTGCCCATGGGCCGTGCCATCCTGCTGCCTAGTTCCTAGAATCCTCTGCTTTTGTTCACCTCCCTGTCTTTCCCACACCCCACCCTTTACCCATCATACCCACCCCCTCACCCTTTGGCTAAACTGCAGGGTGTCCTCCAGGACTCAGCGGAGTCGCACCGCTTCAAGGAATCCTCCCCTGAACCCCCTCACCTAAGGCTGGACTAGGGGTCCCTCTAGATACCTGCCCTGCACGCACGCTTGAGGCTGGAGCATCTTTGGTCATGCTCTGTTTTAATTAGCTGTGCTCTGCTCTGTCTCTCTCTTTGGACTCTGAGCTTTAGACTCTCCCTCTGTGGAACCAACAGAAGACCCTCAGCATATTTGCCTTTCATATGCAGCCTCAGTACTTCCCTGGTGGTCCAGTGGTTAAGAACCTACCTTCTAATGCAGGGGGTGCAAGGTTGGCTTGTGGTTGGGGAGCTAAGACCCCACAGTGCTAGTAGCTCAGTTATGTCTGATTCTTTGCGATCCCTGGACTATAGCCAGCTAGACTCCGTGTCCATGGAATTCTCCAGGCAAGAACTGTGGAGTGGGTCAATTCAGTTCAGTCACTCAGTCGTGTCTGACTCTTTGAAACCCCATGGACTGCAGCACACCAGGCTTCCTTGTCCATCAACAACTAGAGTGGGTAGCCATTCCCTTCTCCAGGGGATCTTCCCAACCCAGGGATTGAACTCAGGTCTCCTGCGTTGCAGGCAGATTCTTTACCACCTGAGCCACCAGGGAAGCTCAAGTCTACAGGCTGAGTGGCAAATAAGCCCACGAGCTAAACTAAAGAAGCCCCCACACACCACAATGAGGAGCCCACAGTCAAAATAAAAATAATAAATGAAATGCAGCCGCTTCAGGCCCCCACTCTCCCATGTGCAACCTGCCCAATATTTATACCTCCTAAGGTCCTCTTCTGGGGCAAATAGAATAACAAAACTTGGTACTCTTTTAAAGATTCCACCAGTGATTGCCTATCCTTTTTCCAATCCTTGTCTTTCCTGCTCCAGTTCACCCTCCTCCTTGTCCAGCCCCCTTCTCACACCCCAGACACATGCCCACCACAGGCCCAGTCAGAGGACTCCCCGTTTCTCCTGCCGTCTCCCTCCATCACTCCTCCAGCCTGCTGTTCCTTCCATCTCTTGTGCTGTCCTCCTCTAATCGCTCTTGCCCACTGTCACCATCCAGCTTAAGCACCTCTCCTGGGAAGACTTCTCCCTTTGCCTAAGCGTCTATCGAGAGTGGGTGTGTACTGCTCCGGGTGTGCCCGGTGGGCAGAGACCAGGTCCTGCTTATCTCAGACCCCCCACCCTACCCCTAAATTTGTTACAGGCAGGACACTGAACCAATGTTTGCTGACTGCCTCTGGCATTTTCTGGGGAACTTTCAGCACCAGAGCCGTGGACAGAGACCCTTAGGCATCAAACCCTTGACTTTCCAGAAGATCTTTATCTTTTCCCCTAAGACTCCTCCGCCCAGGTTGAGCAAGCCTGAAGCTCACAGGGACACCTCCTTGCTCCTTTCCTCCCAAACCTGACTGCCCCATCTCGCCTTCCCAGAATCTGCACCAAGGCTGGAGGACCACCTAATGCCAGAATCTGGCACTTACTACCAGGGTGATCTTGGACAAACTCCCTAGAATCTCTGTTTCTCTTGTCATTCCGGGTGTTTCTCTTCGGTTTCCTCATCTGCACACACACACAACTATGGAATAGTACCTGCTACATAGTAGATGTTCAATAAAGATTTCTTGAACGAGTAAACGAAGGAATTAATGCATGCTACCTACCTGATGGAGTTCCCTCAAAAGTAAATGCTTTAACACATGCACATACCTATAGAGCCATGCCTGGCACACAGAATGATCTGAGTGTTAAACTATTTATGCACTTCCTCCCTGTTCTGTCCAGTCTGAGAGGAGCCCCAAGGGTCAAGGTTATTGGTGAATTTGCGGGGCGGGGGGGGACAGTTTTGATTGGACTGCAGACCTAGATAGGACGCTGGAGGAGGAAGTCCTATCCTCTAGGGTCCTCGCCTTGACTATCTTCCCCGCCCCCATCCCCAGGGGCCAACCCTGCATCGGCAGCTAGAGGGAGCCCTCGAAGTGGCGGAGTGGGTCCTTTCTCCCGGAGAGGGTGCCGGGGTGGGCAAGCTGGGGTCGCGGGAAGGGGGTGAGGGCGCCCAGACTGACAAAGAGAAATCCACTACTCTCTGACACGCCCTTCGGCGCGACGCCAGTCCGAGGGAGGGCCCAGACACCAAACTGGTTTGTGGGTCTTGATTAGAGGCAGTGATGAAAGCTGCGGAGCCGTCGGGGCGCGGCGCCCGGCCAGTTCCGAAGGAGGCTGCTGAGCACCGGCGGGGGGGAGCTTCGGCATTTCTTTCCAAGCCACTCGAGGGACTGCGAGGCCTAGGACAGCCGCCACACGTCTGCCTCGGACTGGGCGTCCGAGCAACCTCAGCCGTCCCGACGTTTCTCTTCCTCTCGGGTTTGGCTGTGCGCGCTCGGACGCGGCTATGGCAAGGCGAGCTCTGTGCGCCCCCAGCCAGCGAAAAGGAGATGGGGCGCGGAGCCGAGGTTGGGGTGGTGATCAGAGAGGGGCTGAAGTTCAGGTCCCCAAGGGTTGGCTTCCCTCCCGCCCCAGTCCTTGCAGCCCCCGGTCTCTGAACCTCACTTTGGGAGCGCAGTAGGTGTGTGTCGAGGGTGGGCTCAGCTGGAATGCTCCTGCAGTGGTCCCAGGGCGCTCCAGGCCCTAACGGCGCTGCGGGGAAGCCTTACCTGAGGCCTGGGCAGGCATCGCCGCCGGCTGGCTCCCGTCTGTCCAGATGAGGTCCCCGCGCGGGGACCGAGGCCCCCGACGCCCTGCCCCCGCGGGACTGCGCAGCTGCGGCCTCTCGGGCTCCGCGGCCCATTGATTTTTCTGTTGACTTTGGGGCTCTTGTTAATCCTTCATTAATTACCCTGCCGGGGGCTCCCCGGACGGCTCAGCCAATAGCGAGGCAGCTGGACCGGAGGGCGGGGCCGGAGGCAGTGCAGACGCGCGGCGCAGGGGTGGGGTGGGGTGCAATGTCCTTAGGCCAAAGTAGAGGCCTTTCGGGGTTCAGGCCACACTTTCCTCTGGTGGCCCAGCAGGGAACGAGCCGTCCTCCATAGATCTGGGGTCGCTCCGCCCCTCACCTCCCCGTACCCCACCTAGCACCAGCCTTGCTGCACCCTCTCTCCCGCTAAGTCAAACGTGAACTTGGGGCGGAAGAGACCTGGTTCCCACAGGGCAGGGGGCGGGGCAGGGGGCGCCCCTCTGGCCCTCCTCAGCTCTCTCTGGAGCCTGGCGTCCTGCCCACCTAGTCCTGCTGGCGGAGTCCTGGCAGGTTTTTCTCCGAAGTCCCTGTGCGCCCGTCCCTGTTGCTCCCACTCTCCCCTCTAAATGCCATCTCCTCCCACCCAGGCCCCATCCCAACCTGTCCCCCTTCTCCTGACTCCGCTAGCTGCTGGCGCCTCCTTTGCCATCTCTGACTTTCTCAGTCTCTCCTTCTCTATCTCCTCCTCCCTCCTCTTTGGGATCAAATCATTTTATTGGGGGGCTTCCAGAGAGGGTCGAAGGGCTGGGAGAACAATGAGATTGCAAGTCCTCTGCCCCACCCGGGTATCCCCACTTCACAGTCACCCCCATCTCTATATCTTTTGTAGAGTAGAAGCTAGAGGGCTTTGGAGAGGTGCCTCGGGGACCGCAGGGAGGGGCAGGTGGTGGGTGAGGGGAGGCCCTGATGGCGTGGGCTGTGCCACCCAACACCTGTTAAGCTAGAACTGCCAGGTTATAAACTGGGTTATATCAGCGTGTGTTGTAAACGTGAGACCCTGAAATGTTTTATTTGAGAGGAAACAAATGCTCTGATGCTTGAAAAAAAGTTTGAAAATTATTATTCTTAGTAGAAAAGTGCTGGCTTCCTTTTGCTGTGGGACTGTGGGCAAGTCACTATACTTCTGGGCCTCAGGTTTCTTCTTTGTAAAATGGCAGTTGGATTAGTCAGTCCTTCCCAACCTTTCACGTGTCATGGAACACATTAAAAAAAAGTCTATGTCACTTGAGGATAAAGTGAAGAGGGAGGTGGAAGCCTGGGGACTCCACCCAGCCGCTCCCAGCCACCCAGGTACTAGTCTGTAACTCAGACTTGGCTTGCCCACAGAGAAGCCTGAGACCTCAACCTCTCCAGGGGTCCTTGCAGCTTTGACCCCAAGACCCCCCTCCTGCAATCATCTTAGAAGTGAGCTCTGAGACAAGAAGTGGGGAGCCAGGTGGCGTAGGGCAACATCAGGTTTATTGGTTTTCAGCTCCAGGCTGCAGCACTGGCCAGGTCACCGGGCTGGGGGTGGGGGTGGACCCAGAGCCAAGGACGCCTCCAGGCCTTGTCTGGTCCTAGAAAGGGGTGCAGCAAGGGGTCCTCCTCCCCCAGCAGCCCCACTACCAAGGCTCCTGCTGGGGTGAACGTGCATGTCCCGATGGTGATCTAAAAACTCATCCTGGAAAAATAACTCTTGTGAAAATGCCACTCTGGGGCCAGTGCGGGGGTGAGAATGGAGAGCACGTGGCACAGTGACAGCCTGGGGTTCATTCCTGGGGATCTCTTGGTGGGTGCACGAGCCGAGCCCCTCCTCCCGAGGTCCCGAGCGGGGCTTCAGGACATCACATAGACCTCCAGCAGGCTGGAGACAGCATGCATGCGGTAGAAGATGCCGAAAGGCAGGCAGATGTTGACGATGGCTGCCCAGAGGGAGTAGCCGTAGAAGTCCACCTCCACGGTGTTGCTGAAGTGAGGGCGGGCCCCGAAGGCGGGCATGATCCACAGCTGGGAGGAGAGAGGAGGCTCAGGACCTGGCCCGGGCGGGGGGCTGCGGGTCACTCTGTGGGCGGGGGGCAGGATGGGGGTCCCCACCCTCTGGTTTTGTGGCTATCGAGGGCTGGCTGTTGCCAAGCGGGGGGCTTGCAGCCCCTTGGGCAGAGCCTGGCACTCACGAGGGAACTCAGTAAACGTGCCCAACTGAGCTTGCCCACCCCCAGGCTGAGGCTCCACCCTCAGGATGGCCCACTTGTGGGATGGGGAGAGAGGAGAAGAGGTTTCAGTAGGTGACATGAGAATTTGGAATAAATGGTTAAACCAGCAGCAGCAGCTCTCTCCTGGAGAGAGGCCTGTGGGTGAGGGCGGTCGAAGCAGACAGGCCCAGGCCAGGGGGGCCAGGATCCTGCCAGAAGGCTTCCCCACCCCAGCTCTTCATGAGCTCCACCCTCCAGTTTCACCCTCTACTTCCCACCCCCTTCCCAGGTGTGGGGGGAGGTTGAAGCTGGAATCTGCTTCATCTCTGGCTGTGAACCCAGACGGTTCAGGCATGGGGCGTGAGGCAAAGAGAAAAAGCTTCTGGGCTAGGCTGGACCCTCTCGGATCACATCCTTAGGCACATCACAGCCCAAATCGGAGCCTGCCTCTGTCCTATAAAATGGAGTTGGAGATGACACTCTAAGAGCTGATCCAGACTCAGATACCTGGAGCAAAAGCGGCCTCCCAAGTGACTCTTAACCTGTAGGCTCAGCCTCGGGAGAAAGTGAGGGAGTGGCCAGGGCTGGAGGAGGTTTCGGTCCTTACTGCTTCTACTGTTACGTCAGAGATTGGTGACTATTCTTTTTTTTTTTTTTTAAATAAGTTACTTGTGCTTATGTGCATGCTTAGTCGTGTCCGACCCTTTGCGACCCCCCCATGGACTGTAGCCCACCAGGCTCCTCTGTCCATGGGACTTCCCAGGCAAGATACTGGAGTGGGTTGCCATTTCCTGCTCCAGGGGGTCTTCCCAACCAGGGATCGAACCACCTGCATCACCTGCATCGGTAGGCAGATTCTTCACCACTGCACCACCTGGAAAGCCCTAGGTTACCAGTAGGAGGGGCAATATTCAAAGTGGGGACTTTGCCAAGAATGCACCTCAGTTTTTCCTGTAGGCCCCCACTGAAATGCAACCCCTCTGGAGATGTGTTCTGTATTGGGGTATTCCCATTTTCCCATCTATTTAAGGCTGTTTTCTATATTGGAGGTATTTTTCTGTTAGAGGTTACAGCTAAAAGGACTGTCTTTGTATTGAGCAACGCTTCATTGAGGTGTGCCCTCTGTTTGGGATGTATTCACAGGAGAACATGTTTCTCGGTTAGAGATTTCCCTCCCAGGGGTTCTTTCTACGCTGGGGGCTTTCTCTATTGGGTTGGAGCTATACACTCGGAGTATTTTTCTATGAGCACCTTCAGGAAGCGTGTTCTCCTACAGGATGCATATTTATATTGGGTCAAGCCAGACAATATACAGAGGAGTTTTCTTTTGGCTCAGATGGTAAAGAATCAGACCGGCGTTCGATCCCTGGGTTGGGAAGATCCCCTGGAGGAAGGCATGGCAACCCACTCCAGTATTCTTGCCTGGAGAATCCCATGGACAGCCTGGCAGATCACAGGAACTGGACATGACTAAGTGACTAACACTTTCTCTTTCTCTTAGAAAGAGGTTGGCACCTCCCTGGCGGTCCAGTGGTTAAGACTCTGCCCTCCAAGGAAGCGGGTGTGGATTTGATCCTTGGCTGGGGAATGAAGATCCCACATGCTGAGCCAGTGCAGCCAAAAAAATAATAATAATAATAAATTAAATAAATAAAATAAAAAAACTAAGAAAGGGGCTCTGTGGACTCGATGGGGAGGGGGCGGCTGCTGTGGGTGCTCCTCTCCCGGCCAGCCCGCCACTGCACTCTGCTGACAGACCACTCACACGTACACTGGTCCCTGCCACTTCCGGTCGCTGCTCCGATTATTCTAAGAAGCAGGCTGGTCACAAGTTCCCAGGAGCAGTCACACCTCCCGTCTGGGAGCGAGGTCCCCCCCACCCCGCCCCAGCTCCCTCTCATCTCCTCCCAGCCCCATGTCAGCATTCCCTGGGACCCTTCCAGCTCTATCCACAGCCTCGAGGCCAGAATGCTGGCATCTCATTCTCTCTGTATGCCCTGAGATGTTGTCTGCCCCGGGGCTGCTCCCAACCCTCCCTGAACCTGCTTCTTTCCTTGAGAGGCATAGGATGCTTCCAAGGGGATGGGGGCAAGATAGAGAAGGCCAGGTGAAGAAACCATAAAAAGAGCATTTTTCCTTGGCTTTCTCCTCCCCGGAGCCCACCCCTGTCCCCGCCTGAGTACTCACGATGATGTTGCAGAGCAGGAGAAACAGGGAAATGTCCTTCAAGCACCGGCGTCTCCAGTGGCTCCTGGGAGCCACGATGACGCTCGCAGCCTCCTGAGGTCCTGCTGGGCTGGGGCCAACCAGCCTGGGGGTGGGCGGGCAGGCGGGCAAGTTATGGAGGGCATCCAGGTTGGCAAAGGTCAGGCCATGGCAGGGCTCCTTGGGGGGTGTGTCGTGAGGCTCAGCGCCAGGGGGGCCCCGGTGGAGGCTCTCGATGATGAAGACGTTCTGGAAGGTGTGCTGGGCGATCATGAGCAGAGCGTGGGCTAGGTTGAGCCCCGCCAGCAGGCCCCTGGGGGTGCCCGCCACCACGGCTACGATGGAGTAGTAAGAGATGGCATACTGGCCCAGGGCAGCACCCATCAGCAGGGCCACGTCCAGGGTGCGCGTGGGGTTCTTGTGCTGGTCCATGGCCCGGCGGTCGAAGCGGTAGATGATCGAGCCACTCAGGCTGACCAAGGTCATGAGCCCCAGACAGACGATGCTGAAGCTGTAGTAGGTGACCAGGGCCTGCTGGGTGCGGCCCCGCTCCCCGCTCACTTGCACCTCGTAGATGATGAACACGGCCAGCCCCACCACGAAGAGCATCAGGCCCAGGACCGGGCCGGCAAAGAAGGTCTCCCGGAAGAGGCTGACGGGGGATGGGGCGTGGCTGTGGCCGGGGGTGGAGGAGGCGAGCAGCCTGCCCACGTTCTTCCACATGACGTAGAGCATGGTGGAGGCGAAGAGGCTATACTCGATGTTGAAGGGGTACAGGTAGAAGTATCCCTGCTGGAAGATCTGGCAGACCGCCGTGTCGCAGGAGCAGTCTCCCCCGACTGCGCTGCTTGCGCGCTCCACTGCAGAGAGATGGCATGGAGCGGCACTGCCTTCCCACCTTCCCGGAGGCACCCCATCTGAAGAGCCTCACCCCTGGGCCATGACCTCTGGAAGGGCAGGCTTGTGAGCTGCCACCACTGTACCCCAAATGCCTACACAGGGCCTGGCACGTGCATTCATGCCACAAGTATTTACTGAGCACCTACTATGTGCCAGAGACTGTGGGGCACGTCCCTGAACAATATCCAGGGCTCAACTAACAACAACAACAACAAAAATCTGGAGGACTTCCCTGATGTTCTAGCGGTGAAGAAGCCGCCTTCCAATGCAGGTCCAATCCCTGGTCGGGGAATTAAGATCTCACCTGCTGCGAGGCAGCTAAGCCCAAAGGGCCACAACTAGAGAACCCGCGTGCTCTAGAGCCTGTGCGCTGCAGGAAGAGAAGCCCTGGTGAGCTGCGACTAGCGAAAGCCTGTGTGCTGGAACAGACCCAGCGCAGGCAAAGTAAAAGTAAATAAAGTTTAAAAAAAATCTCAGCTGCAGAACTGACTGTTTCATCCCATCCCATTCCTGCAGAAACACACTCCCAAACCTTCCCCACCAGTCATGACTTGCTCAAGACAGGCAAGGCTCTGGTCCTAATAGAAGGTGGCCCCCCTGGCAACCCCTAAACTCCAAGCTTCCTTGCCTCTCTCTCCAGCATCTGCCTCAGCCAGAAAGCACCTGCTGTGCCCAGGTCTTGACCAGGGCCTTCCGTCACTTCGGTTTGTACTGTACCAATAGGAATGTCGTCCCACATCCAGGGTGTGCTCTGCTGTGTAGGATACCTCGGGCCTTGGCAGACATCTCTTTTGATCCCCAGAACTATCTCAGCTGGTTTGCAGAAAAAGGAACCGGGGCTTACTGAGGGCAAGTGGCTTGTGTTGGTGGAGTTGATGCAAATGCTGTGACTCTCACCCCCGAGGCAGGTCCCTCACCAGGCGCCTCTCTGTACCCCCGCAGCCCCAGCATTTTAGGTCATCCGCCTCCCTGGGCTGGTTTCAACCATCCCCAGGAGCCCTCTGTGTGTGGAGGGCGGCCCTTTGTCAGTCCTGCTGGCCTGGGATCTCCCGGATCCACGCTTTCCACTCCTGGACCCTGCCATGCTGGGTGTGTGTGTGTCTTCAGGTCCGAGTGGATTTGGTCATCTAGTCTGATCCTGGCGGTGGGGGGCCCTAAAGAAGTCCAGAGAACCAGGACCTGGGGGCTGTGGGCCTGTTCTTCACCAGAGCATACTGTGTGTTCAGTCACTTCCAACTCTTTGTGACCCTATTGACTGTAGCCCCTCAGGCGCCTCTGTCCAGGGGATTCTCCAGGCAAGAATACTGGAGTGGGTGGCCATTTCTGTCTCCAGGGGATCTTTCTGATGATTCAAAGCAAGGATGGGTCTTAATGCTAGTTCTCCATTGTCAAGCTCTGTGACCTTGGGCAAGCCACTTAACCTCTCTATGCCTTAGTTTCTGCATCTGTAAAATGGGAATACTAATAGTACCCATCTCATAGGGAGGTGGCAAGGGTTAAGAAAGATGGTGTTTAAGACACTTAGCACAGTGCCTGATTACAGCGCTCCATGAGTGGTCACCATCATCATCATGGTTATTATTTCTGCCTTCTCCTCCTTGCCAGACACTCTGTTCTGATCCTGCGCTTCCACCACTGAGCCGCCCATCTGCTCTATCCAGCTTGCTCAGCCATGCCCTTTGTCTCTGGAGCCCAAATCCCTCCTCTGGTGGAATGGAGACCTGGACAGTACGACCAAGGCTGTACCATCCAGGATGAAAAGATGTCCCTTTTGGCCTGGATGGGAGGAGAGTTTGGAGGAGAATGGATGCACGTCTATGTATAGCTGAGTCCATTTTCTGTCCACCTGAAACTATCACAGCACAGTCTGTTAATTGGCTATGTGCATATGTGCTCAGTGGCTTCAGTCATGTCAGACTCTTTGCGACCCTAGGGACTGTAGCCCAGGCTTCTCTGTCCATGGGACTCCCCTGGCAAGAGCACTGGAGTGGGTTGCCATGCCCTCCTCCAGGGGATCTTCCCAACCTGGGGATCGATCCCAAGTTTCCTGAGTCTTCTGCATTGGCAGGTGGATTTTTTACCCACTGGGCCCCCTGGGAAGCCCTAATTGGTTGTACCCCAATACAAAATAAAAGATTTTTTAAAAAAAGAAAAAAAGACCTCCCCATACTCTTCCTCCTGGGTCACCCACATCTAGACTTCTTCAGAGGCATAGCCTGGAGCAGGAGGGGGCCTCTGGCCTCTTGTGCCTCCATGCCCTCTACAGGTCCACAGAGCACCCAGCCCAAGGCCTGGCCACCAAGGGGCCAGGGTTAATCTGGAGTGGGCACTCACGGTCCAGAGCGAGGCGGGTGTGGCTGGTGTTGCTGTGAGAACTGCTGTGGGAGTGAGCCTGGTGCACGGATTCATCCACCACGGCCGCCATCCAGATGGCCAGGTTGGTGGTGAGTGTGAACATGAGGCCACACCTGTTCGGGGACGGAGAGCAGAGGTCACTGCGAGTCTCTGGCTCATCTCGGGTCCCCAGCAAGGTAGCAAGCTGGGGCTATACTGGGAGATGGTGCTGAGAAGCAAGAAAGCAGGCAAGCCCCCATGTGAGCAAAGAAGATGAGTTTGGAAGGAACACAGCCTGGCTGAGATGCCTCCCAAGAGAGAACTGGGGGTGTCCAAGGGCTACTCTGCTTCCTCCTCTAAGGGAGAGGACCTTTGTACATGACACACAGCATCCCACCAAGTACCCTCCACCCCCACAGCACAGGCTGGTGGAAGCCGGGCTTACAAAGCGAGAGGGCCTCAACTGAAGCCCCACCTGGGGCAGAAAGAGGACCCATGCCCCAGGCTGGGAAGCGCCCATCTCATGCCAGGTGAGCTGAGCACCTGGGCATGAGCACTGGGCCACGGGCGTGGAGCAGGCACTCACCGAGTCAGATCCAGGTGGGTGTGAACACAGTCTTTAGCGGAGACCCAGAGAAAGTAAGTCTGTGTTGAGAGAGAGTGGTGGCGTCATCTACTCCGCAGGTGGGCTCACCCTGGGAGCAGCTGGGCCCACGCCTGGCACTATGTCCACTCTGCCTCAGGAACTCTCCAACTGTGTGATCACGTTTATTTCAGCTTTACAATGTGAGATGCAAGGTTTTCTCTCTTTCTATTCTGCAGAGCAATCAGTATCAAATACTTCTCTGATCTTTAAAAGTTTGCAAAATGCCACCAGTAAATTCTCTGTCTTTGTTTTCTGTTCCTTTGCAGGGTGGAGGGAGTGGAGTTTGGAGCGCAGTTATTTATTCCTGGGTGCAGGGTCAGCCTCAGGTTAGGTCTTGTCCGAGGTAAAAAGAATCTCAGGGGCTTCTCCACTCCACTTAGGCAGCATCCCCCCACCCCATCCTCATCCTCTGTTGCCCTGCAGGTCCTCCCCCTCACCTGGATGCCCACAGATCCTTGCCCTGGTGTTTATCAATGTTGTTGCTGTTTAGTCGCCAAGTCATGTCCAACTCTTTGTGACCCCATAGACTGTAGCCTGGCAGGCTCCTCTGTCCATGGGCTTTCCCAAGCAAGAATACTGGAGTGAGTTGCCATTTCCTTCTCCAGGGTTATTGATGTTGCTGCTGCTGCTGCTAAGTCGCTTCAGTCGTGTCCAACCCTGTGCGACCCCACAGACGGCAGCCCACCAGGCTCACCCATCCCTGGGATTCTCCAGGCAAGAACACTGGAGTGGGTTGCCATTTCCTTCTCCAATGCATGAAAGTGAAAAGTGAAAGTGAAGTCGCTCAGTCGTGTCCGACTCTTAGCGACCCCATGGACTGCAGCCTACCAGGCTCCTCCGTCCATGGGATTTTCTAGGCAAGAGTACTGGAGTGGGATGCCATTGCCTTCTCCATATTGATGTTGGGGTAGCTGTATTTTCCATTTTGCCTGAGTATTCTTTAAAGTCATAAAATATAAAATTAAAACTATATAAATGCCAAGCTCATAAATGTGTTAAATTTTGGAAACCTGGGAAGCATGGATGATGCTTCAAAAGAGGGAACCATACATGTGGTCATTCTGGGCTGAGGTCTGTTCTCAAACCAGTCCAGCCTCAGCTCAGTCAGATCTTTCCAGGGCTTATTTATGCAACAAATAAAAACTAGAACTTGTTTGAAAAATCCCATGTACAGGATACCTTATTTTCTGAACAAATTCAGAATACAGGGGACATGGCTGGGGCCAAATTGGCCATGCCCACGGCAGGACCCTGAGGTGAGACCTATGTCCTCTATGAGCCGCCAAGGAAGGCAGGGCAGTTCTAGGAGTCAGAGCAGCCACCACAAGCGACGCCTCTTAGGTGTGAACTACTGGCACCACTTAGGTTGAAATGAAATCGCAGGGCCCTGAAGCAGGCACTCACATTTGGATATTACTTCATTACCAGGTGCTTCCAGATTTATGGACTCGTGATCTTCACTACAGTCTTATCCCCGCCTTAATTAATTGCTCGGCATAAAAGAGGAGTGGAGCTCAGACCTCCTGACCCCAGGCGCTGGCTCCTTGCCACCACACTCAAGGACACTCCTCCCACCCACCTGGACAATGACAAACACAGCCTGGGTGAGAGGGTACAGGATCTTGATGGCTGACTGGCACTCAAAGAAACTGGAGTAGTAGCCGGTCTTGAAGACATCCATGACGAGAGTGCAGATCCCAAACAGCACCAGCCCACCTGGGAATGAGGGGTGGGGGTGGATCAGAGAGGCAGGAGAGAGGGATTGTAGATTTGAGGACGGATGGCTAAGTAATGGGATGACGGGGCGGATCCATGGATGAATGGGGTAGGTGAAAGGATGGATGGATGGACGGATAGCTAGGTGGACAGGTGGATGATGAATGGGTGGGTGGAAGGATGAGTATATGATTGACTGAGTGGATGGATGGATGTCGATCGAGCCCCCACCTCTGTGGCTGCACGGATAAGGAAAGGGCCCTAGATAGGCTCTTTCAACTGCAACAGTCATCTGTTCTGAGAGATCAGTGTCTCTCCCATGATCACCTTCTTTCAATCTTTAGCCAAGGCAGTGAAGTTCCTTTCCAGCCCTCTCTGCATCCCTTTTCCAGGACTCTTTCCCTTCCTCTTCTCCCCCACGCGCACCTCACCCTCAGGCACATCTAGTCCTGGGCAGTGCTGGGCGCGGGGCGGGGAGGCGCACTTCTCAACAGTCTACCTCCAACGGCTCTCAGCGGTTCCTGCGAGAGCTCCCCAGCCTCCCGCTCCCACCCCGGCCCACCCCACCTCCGCCCCCGCCTCCCCCCTCGGCACCACCTCGCAGCCAGATGGGGCCTGCGTGCGCGTCCCGGTAGGGGACGCCGTCGGGGCAGCGCGCGGTGCCCAGGAGGTAGAAGAGGATCCAGACCGTGGCCAGCAGCAGCATGGTGGTGAGCAGCGCGAACACGTCGGTGTCGTACACCGCCACCTTGTTGAAGGCGCCGCCGCTGATGAGCGTGCAGGCTAGCAGCAGCACGTTCACCGCCAGCAGCACCGACAGCAGGCGCCCGCCCTTCTTCCAGACCTCTCGAGGCGCCGGCCGCGGTGCCGGCGGGCTCTCCTTGGGGTCCGAGGGCAGCTCCGTGGGCATGGCAGGGCCACTGGAGGAGGGTGGAGGGGTCACTGCGGTGGGGAGCAGACAGGACCCAGGTCAGCCTCGAGGGCTCTCCCTGCTGCATCTTAGCCCTGGATTGGGGGACCGGGGTTGGGGGAGCTCCTCGCCGGCGCAGAGGGTGGGGGCTGCGGGTGGTGAAGGATGCGCGCGCGGAAGCGGAAGAGAGAAGCCGACCGTGCGGGTCTCGCACTCGACGGGGAGGGGAGAGGCGGATGCGGCCCCATCCGACCCCGTCCAAGGTCCCCCACTCCTCAGATGCGTCTGCCGGCTAGCCCCCAGGGGCACCTACCTTACTGGGCCGGGAGCCCGCGCTGAGCTGGGGGGTCAGGGGGCGGCGAGCGCGTCCTCTCTCTGACGCCGGGCTGGACGGGCGCTTTATACCGGGGAGGGCAGGGTGATTTACAGCCGCGGGAACTCAGCTCCATAAACCTCTCAGTCTCACTCACATGATCCATCTTTTTTCCGGGCTGAATTTAGGGAAGAGCGTGCGGGAGCCAGATAAGGTGAGATTTATATTTACCCGTTAAGAGGCGCCCCCTCCCGCGCCGCCCTGTCACCTCGGCGCAGCCCGGCTCGGGCGCGGCCCCGCAGTGCGGCACCCAGAGGACACCCCGCCCCCGGCGCCCACCGCGCCCCGCGATCCCGACACCCAGAGCCCCGAGAGCCGAGAGCCGACGCGCAACAGACGCCCCAAGGGCCCGTGGGCACTCCGACGCGCCCCCCAGCCCCGGCGGCCCCTATCTTTGTGCTCCTCTGTTGCCGCCCCAAGATCGGGACCCTGATGCCCCTTGCGCCCCCTCCCCACCCCCCCCATCGCCCGGCCCCCTCAGCAGGATTCCAAGTCCGGTGTTCCTCTAGCCCTTCCCGCATCCCTGCTCCGGCGGCTGCTGCGAGGGCGCACTTGGGTATCAAGTCCCTGGCCAGTCTTCCAGCGCCCTCTACTGGACAGCGCGGGCAGGGGGCGGCCTGGACCGCTGAGCGCGGATTGCTGACCGTCTGGCGGTCGGTCCTCGTAACCTTCTTGGACCCTCTGTCCAGGGGGCGGGGGGTCAGGACAGCCCTCAGACATCCCTCCCCAGTCCTTGGCCCGTTCCCTTGACGGGTAGCGACATCGGGGGCCGCCGCGCCTGGCTCTCGTGAGGACAGACCTCGAACTGCCCCCAGACTGGGCCTCCCGGGGCGGGACGCTGGGGTGGCCCTCTGGCAGAGGGGCCGGCCCTGTGGGCTCAGGGGCAGGGTCACCGCCGTGCGCTCTGCAGCAGGGAGTTTAGGACCCAGGGGCAGCGCGGGGCGACCTTCCGGGCGGCTGGCGGTCTTCCCCGCACCCTCCCCGCCGGGTGTGCGGCTCAGATGTCGGAGTAGCGGCGGCTCTGGCGCTCCCCGTCCTCGGTCTGCGGCGGCAGGGGCTGGCGGCCCCGGCCCCTGCCCGGCCCCCTCTCCCAGCTCCATGTCTCAGCTCTAACCCCGCCGCCCTCCCTGGCGGGGGGCACGTCCCCGTGTCCCCGGCCCGCCCCGTCCAAGTCAGGCGCCATGAACGACCAATACCACCGGGCGGCTCGGGACGGCTACCTGGAACTCCTCAAAGAGGCCACCAGGAAGGAGCTGAACGCCCCCGACGAGGATGGCATGACCCCCACCCTCTGGGCCGCCTACCACGGCAACCTGGAGTCGCTTCGCCTCATTGTGAGCCGGGGGTGAGTGCCGGCCTCCCAGGCCCCTTAGGGGAGGGCAAGAGCCTCAGGGCCCATCTGGAGCCCCTAAGATCACCTCCGGCCCAGTTCTATGGCATCTTCCCCCCACCTCGTCTGAGTCACCTCCTTCCCTAGGACAAGGCCCTAAGGTGGGACCTGGGAGACTTGCAGTTGCCGGAGGTGCAGACAAGCTGAGGCCTCTGACATTTGTGACCTGGATGTGGGGCTGAGAGAGGAGGGGGCCTGGGACTTTGCGGGGTGGGGGTGGGGGTCCATGATGGGGTCGGGGCTTCAGAGGGAGGAGAAAGCGGGAGGGGCCACCTGGGTGGGTAGTGCCGGGATGCCAGAGCGAAGGGCATGAGAGGCTGGGGGAGAAGGAGCAGAAACCTCACAAGTGGGGCTGCCAAAGGAGCCCCTCCCCACTGCCCACCCCCACGCCCCCAGCCGGGGGCCCAAGGGGTCCTCCCCACCAGTGCCCACAGCCCCCACACACTGTTCTCACACGGCTCGCTTCCTGCTCACTCCCAGGATTTATGGGCACTGCCCGCAGGACCAAATGCCTCTCGGTTCAGCCACCTCATTAACTAGCTCCCTCTGTCCCCCTCCCCCACACGGGCTCCCTCACCCTCCCTTTGGAGTTGTGTGTGTGTGGGGGGGGGGGGGACTAGTGGGCATTGCATCCAAGTGTCAGGGCCAGGGAAGCGGTTTGGAAGTAGCAGTTGAGGGATGCGGTGCCCAGGGCTACTGACTTGGGCTCCCTGAGGCTGCCTGACCCTGTGAACCACTTGCCAGCCCCAGCAGTTTAATAAAGAGAAGCCAGGTTGACCCAGACACCAGGGCCGCCTGGATGGGGCAAAGGGAGGCCAGAGATGCCCCCGGAGGGTTAACATGAACATCTCAGGGCCTGGGAAATCATGGTGCAGGCAGAGGGGCCCAGTGGGCCTGGTGCCAGGCCCTGGCGTGCGGCTGGAGCATGGGGTGAGCTTGGAGCCCCCCCTTTGCCCTCCCGCCACAGCTGCTCCCCAGGCCCCCGAGACTAGGAGCTGAGCCACGTTCCAAGAGGCCAGGACTGGCCCCTGTCCACGCCAAGAGGGTACACAGTGATCCTGCTTGCCCCTTGGAGAAATTCATGGGAAGAGGGGACAAAGGGGGCCCTCTGAGTGCACCAAGCCCCCCAGCTCCTCTGGAGGGCAAGGGCTGGTGCTTGATGGTGGGGGGGGGTGGGCCTGTTGCCCAGCAACTCATTCCCATATGCAGGACCTGAAGACCAGCAGTGGAAATGAGGAGGGGGGTGCCGGGTGGGAGGAGGGGCAGTCACACAATGAAGCGATTCTTCCTCCAGCCTTGCAGGGTGGCCTCCTCATTAGCGTGGGGCAGAGGGCCTGAGCTAGGCCCTTGAGGGAGGGGCGAGCTTGGAGGGGCCAGCGGACGTGTGCCCAGAGGGGAAACAGTCTGACATGGAGGGGCTGCATCTCCCGGACAGGCCCAAGCCAGCCTGCCTCTCAGGGCTTGTGAAGATGCAGCGGCCCCAGGACTGGACAGCAGCGGGGCCCAGGTGGCAGGATGCCTGCCCCCTCCCCTCCGGTCCTGGCTGCCCCCACGCTCCCCTCCTGGCCCAGGCCAAGACCCAACACCTGCTCTCACACGCAGGCTTGCCAGGCCTGGCCCTGCTCCCTGCAGACGTGGCCGGTCCCAGGGACACGCAGGCAGACGCTCACACACTCCCAGGGGCTCAGGCCCAGCACACACCACCGGTACACCACTGCTGTACTGGCAGCCGCTTTCACCATGCCTGCAGAGAGACCCGGACTCGGCCCTGGCCCACCACCTCTCTGGGCCAGCTCCCCGCCGGGCACCATGAATAATTCACTCTTTTCTCTCTGGGTATCAAATATTTATCCCCTGAGATTCCCAGCCCGCCGTGCTCTTGGGGGAAGGCCCGGCCCTGGCCCCGCCTTCTCCGTCGCCCCACCCTCTGCGAGTCTGGGCCACCTTGAACCGCAGGCTCACTCTAGGTGCCTGCAGTGGCTCCGGGCTGCGGGTCCCGGGTGTCCTGGAGTCGGAGAAGCGATCTCAGGCCGTCGAGTCCCTCTGGGGTGCCTCGGGGGGAGCTCAACCAGGCCGGCCGCCTCCCCCGCCTGCAGCTGCTGCCTGCCGACTGTCGGCCTGAGTTTGCGATGCTCCTCACCCCTCCCCGCGTGTCGTCCCGCAGGGGTGACCCGGACAAGTGCGACATCTGGGGCAACACGCCCCTGCACTTGGCGGCCTCCAATGGCCACCTGCACTGCCTCTCCTTCCTGGTGTCCTTCGGGGCCAACATCTGGTGCCTGGACAACGACTACCACACGCCGCTGGACATGGCCGCCATGAAGGGCCACATGGAATGCGTGCGCTACCTGGACTCCATCGCAGCCAAGCAGAGCGGCCTCAGCCCCAAGCTGGTGGGCAAGTTGAAGGACAAGGCCTTCCGCGAGGCGGAGCGGCGCATCCGTGAGTGCGCCAAGCTGCAGCGGAAGCACCACGAGCGCATGGAGCGGCGCTACCGGCGCGAGCTGGCCGAGCGCGCCGACTCGCTCAGCTTCTCCAGCCTCACGTCTAGCACCCTGAGCGGTCGGCTGCAGCATCTGGCGCTCACCGGCCACCTGCCCTATTCTCAGGCCACTCTCCACGGCACCGCCAAGGCGGGCAAGACCAAGATCCAGCGGAAGCTGGAGCGGCGCAAGCAGGGAGGCGAGGGCACCTTCAAGATCTCCGAGGACGGACGCAAGAGCGTGCGCTCGCTCTCTGGCCTGCAGCTGGGCAGCGACGTGATGTTCGTCCGCCAGGGCACCTACGCCAACCCCAAGGAGTGGGGCCGCGCCCCGCTCCGGGACATGTTCCTCTCCGACGAGGACAGCGTCTCCCGTGCCACGCTGGCGGCCGAGCCTGCGCACTCGGAGGTCAGCACAGACTCCGGCCACGACTCCTTGTTTACCCGCCCGGGCCTGGGCACCATGGTGTTCCGCAGAAACTACCTGAGCAGCGGGCTGCACGGCCTGGGCCGCGAGGATGCGGCACTAGACGGCGCGGGCCCGCCGCGAGGGCGGCTGCAAAGCTCCCCCAGCCTCGACGATGACAGCCTGGGCAGTGCCAACAGCTTGCAGGACCGCAGCTGCGGGGAGGAGCTGCCCTGGGACGAGCTGGACTTGGGCCTGGATGAGGACCTGGAGCCCGAGACCAGCCCGCTGGAAACGTTCCTGGCCTCCCTGCACATGGAGGACTTCACCTCCCTCCTGCGGCAGGAGAAGATCGACCTGGAGGCGCTCATGCTCTGCTCCGACCTCGACCTCCGCAGCATCAGCGTGCCCCTGGGGCCCCGTAAGAAGATCCTGGGCGCCGTGCGGAGGCGCAGGCAGGCGCTGGAGCGCCCACCGGCCCTGGAGGACACCGAGCTGTGAGTGCACAGCGCCTTGGCGGGGATGGGAAGAGAGGGCTTGTGTGTAACGCCCTGGGGTGGGCGTGGATCTGCCTTTTGGGGAGGGGGTGGGGGAGGTAATAACTAGGTCGTCATCAATTACAAGAGGCCCCACTTATTTACCAGGCTTCCCTGGTGGCTCAGATGGTAAAAAGTCTGCCTGGGTTCAATCCCTTGGAGGGGAGGATACCCTCGAGAAGGTCATGGCCACCCACTCCAATATTCTTGGCCTGGAGAAGTCCATGGACAGAGGAACCCGGCAGACTATAGTCCCTGGGGTCCCAAAGAGTCTCACACGACTGAGCAACTAACACTTTCCACTTGAAGAAGCTGAAGTTGAGTCACTAAGTCGTGTCCTACTCTTGCGACCCCATGGACTCTTGAGCCCCACCAGGCTCCTCTGTCCTTGGGATTTCCCAGGCAAGAATACTGGAGTGGGTTGCCATTTACTTCTCCAGAGGATCTTCCTGACCTAAGGCTCGAACTCTGGTCTCCTGCATTGCAGGCAGATTCTTTACCAACTGAACCATCAGGGAAACCACTTATTTACCCCCAATTCTGACAAAGAAGCTGCCAATTTACATTGCTGATGTCAAATGCACCTCAATTTTGAATATGTCAGAATGGAGGAAGTGGGTGTCTTCCTACGGATGATGCTCAGTGGTCATCACAGCCGGGCTGTTTTGAGCCCTGCCATCTCCTGGGCACTGGAGATGCCCTTGTGCAAGTCCTCTCAGTTAATCCTCCCCAGCTATCATGTGAAGGGGCTATATCATCCCCATCTGACAGGTGAGCAAATGGAGGTTCAGAGGGTTAGAGTAGCTCGCCAGAGGTCCTTTTGTTGCTGAGTGGAGAGTTGGGCTTGATCCCTATGGTTCTGGAGGCTAGGGACAGGGTGACTCCCCTGAGATAGAGGGTGTGGCAGTCAGTCATCTCTCCAGATGCTCAAACCCTCAAGGCAGATATTTTACCTGCTGGTCCCTGAACCCTGGAACCAGGAACATGAGCAAATGCTCCCATCAGGGCCAACAGCAGCCTTGAGGGTGGAGTTGTCACCTTCAAAAAGCCACATGGGAACCAAGGGCCGCTGTCTCACTGGCAGTGTTGTTGGCCCATCCCGGCCCTGACTCTCCGAAGTGACATCCCATAAGCCCAGCAAACACTGCAGCCCCCTTTTGGTCTCTCTGGCCTTTACACTGCACAGCTGGGCGGGGGTGGCAGGGTGGGGAATGGTGTCTGGTTTAGAGTTTGGGGGATGGGAGGGCACCCTGAGGCCACGCTTTGCATCCCTGACCATCAGCCTGCCTAGGGAAGGTAAGTGGGCAAAATAGTTGGTCTTGGCTTAAAATAGTATCTCCAAAGATTCTTAGCTCAAGTCTGCTTCTGTCTCTTCCTCCACAGGTAACAGGGGGCTCCTCTCCCCAGACCAAAACAAGTTGCAAGTTGCCACAACCCACAGTGGGACCAAGAGGTCCTCACAGTTGCCAGCCCTGCAGCTCCCTGGCCCCTTCCCCGGAGCAAGGACCGTGCGGGTCATCTCTCTTGAACGCCTGTCCACACTCTGCAGCGGAGGGTATGGCCTGCAGGCACCTGGAAGGCCATGAGAGTGACCCAGAACATCAATTCTGAGGGGTCTCAGGGTCCCTAAGCCACATCTATTTGAGTGGCTTTAAAGGACATGTGCATTCGTGGAAGGCCAGCCCCAGTGCCCGTTAGAGCTGCATGGAAGTGTGGGGGGGTGGGGGCACCTATCTCGGGGACCATGGTCTGCCCTCACCCCTCCTCCGAGGGTCCTGTCGTCCTGCTCAGTCTGCAGACTCACTTCCTACCTTTTTGTGAAGGAAGGGTTTGGGCTGCCTCCCCTCCCCACATACACCCCAGGGAGGAGGTTCCCAACTAGACTCTTCAGCCAAATGCCCAAGCTTAGTCCCCTGCCTGTCGCTGAGCATGGCTAATCCCCGCTCCTTCTACTGGCCATGCTGGGGGTAGGGGGTTGGAGTGCCAGGCTGGGCTGGGCTGGGGTGACTGGTGCCCTTCTGGCATACCCCGGGGTGGGGTCCAGCCTGACTTGGCCCTCCCCACCCCGACCTTCTCCACTCACTCTGTCCTCGTATGTGCAGCCTGGTTACCCAACCTGTTACCCCCTGCCTAAGACCCCAGAGGGTCAGGGCCGTGGATCCAAGGTGCTAGAGCAACTGGCTGCAGTATTATGGCCCGGTGGGGATGCTCTGTCCTGGACAAAGGCATCTGCCAACTGGTTCAGAGTCCCCCAGGCCCAGGAGGGCAGAGACTGGTTGTAGCCAGGTGTCCAGCCGAGTGTGGGCAAGGCCTGCTAGGTGGACCCTGGGAGCCTGGGGATGTGGAGAGACTAAGCTCTGATTGTCCCCAGACCCCCAGGGCTCTGTGTCAGGAGGTTGGTTGGTGGATGTCCCTCAAGCTCTGGAAGCCGCTGGGTGCCTCTCTGGTTCTGCATGGGTAGCAGGTGAGGGAGAGCTTAGCTAGAGTCCCTGACCTGTCATGCTGGTGAGGTCGGCGGAAAGGCCAGCCTCGGAGGGTCTTCAGACCAAGGTCCTGAGTGTGGGAGAGTCACTAAAGCCCACACACGGGGGGCACATATACCTCCATGCGGATGCGCCCTTGCCCTCTGTCGACAATGGTCCCCCCGTCTCTGATCTTCAGCTTGGGAAGAGTCTCCTACCAGGGGGGCATTGCCCCAGCCCTCAGCTGCTCCTTCCTGGGGCCCCTTGGCTTGGGCAGGGGAGAGAGAACGCCCACAGAACACCACCAGCCTCGCTGCGGTGTGTCTGTGTTTGAGGCACACACATGCTCCAAGGTGGGAGCGTGATGGAGATGGCCCCTGTTCCCACACTGAAGGCTTGGCTGCCCTGAGCCCGCCTCAGTCTTTCTGCCTGTTCTCCGGGCCTGGGGCCACCTCCATGTGCCGATGCAACTTTCCCGGAGCGCTGGGAGCTGCCCTTCCTCTCTGGTTCCCTGTCCACGGATGGCTTCATCCCCCTCCCGGTCCTCCCAGTGCTGGGGTGGGGCAGGCTCCCCGATTCCCACCACTGTACGAAGCGCCCCTCCGCCCCTCCGGCAGGCTCATTATAATTTTTGTAGAAAACATTCTGCGTCCTTGTCATGACTATGTCTTGTTTTACTCATGTCGGGGTGGGAGATGGGTGGGTGAAGAGAGCAAGAGGATGGAGGTGGGAAAGGGCCTTTTTGTGTCTATGAGTCTATGAGGACTTGGTTCTCTTCCTTGTGGGGGAGAGGGTCCTGGGATAGATGGTAGGGCCCCACACATCTCTGCAGAGCCTCTCTCATCCCCAAGTCTTCACCTTGCTCTCTCTGGACCTAGGATTTAGAGCTGATGGAGAGAGGGGTTCAGAAGAGCCCCCAGCAGCTGAGTGAGGAGGATCTCAAGACTCAGCCCATCCCAGCCTCCAGTGGGGTCTCCCATTTCCCTCATCACCCCCAGGAAACTCGTGGGGCAGTCCTATTTAGCGATGTCCTTTCTCCCAGGGGTAAGGCTTGCCCTGAAGCTGCGGGACAACGGGCTCTGTTTTCTCAGTCAGGTCTGAGAAAGGGCCCTGGAGTCATTTTGTTTCTTTCCCTAAGGTTGCTGGGCTCAGTGCTGCTGCCAAGGGCAGTTCAAGACAGCCTCCTCCCTCCAGGATCATCAGAAAGGTTTATAGGGCATCAGAGCCACAAGATTGCCTAGCAAGCGTCTAGAGGTTCTAGGCCACCTCCCTCCACTTTACAGATGGGAAACCTGAGGCCTACGGAGGAGACCCAGGCCTCCTGATTGCTGCCTGGTCTTCCTCACCCCCCATCCCCCCCATCCCCACCCCCACCTTGGTTGCCAAGGGGACCAATTAAGATACAGATAACGCGAGATGCCGCCCTCGGGTGCTCCTCGGCGTTCCGCCACCTCGCGACCCCTACTGGCGGTCCTGGTCACTGCACCTACCTCACCAAAGACCCGCCTCCTGGCGCCGCCGGTCCAGGGACGGACATGGGGGTGAGGAAGCCAGAAGACCAGACGGAACAGACCCGAGCTTCGGCGTGGAGGAGAGACTAACCGGAAGCAGTGGGGGCTGGGGTCCCCACGGGTGGAAGCCTGGGGTGCAGCAGTTGGTGTGGCTCCAGGAGGCCTAAGGGGACTTTAAACACAGTGAAGGTGGTTTTATACAGTAGGGATTCACCTTTCTCTACTCATTCCCCTTAAAATTTAGATCGAGGTTAGGGAGATTCTAAAATGCTAAACTAATCAATGATTCTTAGCTTTAGGGGATTAGAATCTGGTGCCAGTATGGACACTTGCCCTGGAAAAATGCACATTGAACAGGTTTACACTCACATACAACTTTCCTCCTGACTCCAGGCAGCTTCTGAAGCCGGCAGAGGTCCGGGGACCCCAGCTTACGAAGCCTTAGGGTTTCCGCGGTGGCTCAGTGGTGAGGAAGCCACCTGCCAGTGCAGGAGACATGGGTTCCATCCCTGGGTCAGGAAGATCGCACATGCCTCAGAGCAACTAAGCCCGTGTGCCTGTGCTCTGAAGCCTGGGAACCGCAACTCCTGAGCCTACACACGCTAAAGCTCGTGCTCAGCGGCAAGAGAAGCCACCGCGATGAGAAATCGGTGCACCGAAGCGAAGGGTGGCCCCCGCTCACCACAACTAGGGAGAAGCCCTTGCAGGGACAAAGACCCAGTGCAGCCAAAAATAAATCCATGCATAAATTACTTTTTAAGAAATAATAAGCTTTAGTTAGACGGCTGTGACATTACATCGTAAATGAGACTGTGAAGTTGCCAAAAGTGGGGGTGGTGGGATGAATCAGAGGCAGGAAGGGCCTCAGGGTATGTGGCACAATTTTTTTTTTTTTTTTTTTGCCTGCTCTATAGCGTGCAGGATCTTAGTTCCCTGACCAGGGATCAAACCTGGGCCCCCTGCATTGGAAGCGCAGGGTCTTCACCCCTGGACTACCAGGGAAGACCCAACAAACTTCTCTCTTTACAGATGAAGTAACTGAGGCCACAAGGCAAGGGGGCTGCCCGAAGATCACCGAGCAGCCAGACGGGCTAGGCAACACTAGGCCTCCAGATGCCTCTTGCTTTGCCCGCTACCTCCTGTCCCCAGGCTAGACAGTCCCGGGAGCACCATACCCCGTCCTCCCAGCACGTGCCTGTGCAGCCTTCTCTGAGACCAGCCTGGGTTGCTCGGGAGGTAGTCGTACTCCAGGAGGCAGCCGGATCTGGGCGGCAACGCTGGCTTTTCCTCTCTCCAGATGTTGCCTTAGGCAAGCTACCCAGCCTCTCTGAGTCTGTTCCCTCATTTGTGAAACAGATCTTATATTATGAAAGTGTTACCCGTACAGGTCATTGGGAGGGGGTAATGACGGTGCACGGAAAGCCCTTAACATGCTCCCGGTATTTAGCGCATGTCAGTTAGTGATGATCACAGCTATGCGTGGGGTCTGAAACGGGCCCACGGGGAGCTCTTTGCATCTGTGGTCCCGGCGGCTCAGTGGGTGAGTCCAAGGCAGTTCCAGTGAGCAGTCCTGCTTTTCTGACCCTTATGTGACAAAGAAACAGAGCCCATCCTCATCAAACCAGCAGAGGGTGTTGACAATCCAGCCAGTGGTTGTAGAACAGTCCCCTAGCCAAGGGTGGGGAAGGACCCCTGGAGAAGTCCAAGCTGTTGAGGTGCCCAAGGAGCTGAGTATCTTTTATGGAGGGGGAGTCGCAGACCCACCAGCCTGCCCCCATTTTGCCACTGTCTGAACTTTAACAAAAGCTTTCCCCACTCCTGCAAGGTAGGCAGGTGAGGGGTTTTATCCTTCACAGGTGAAGATACTGAGTATCAGAAAGGTTTTCTGATGTTCCCAAGGTCTCAGAAAGTTAAGGATAGTTCAGGATCCCTCCCCTGTATCCCGTCTGCTACCCCTGCAAGGGCAGAAGGACCTTATATACAAGCCCCATTTTACAAATGTGGCAACTGAGGTTCAGGGTGAGAGGCAATGACCTGCTGGGAACTGCATAAGCCAGGATATTTAGTCTGGACCATTCACACTGCTGCACTTGGTCAGCTGCTGTCTCAGGGCATGTATCTAGCACTTTCTACATAGCGGGCCCAGCAAACCCAGGAAAACGGTGTCACGGCTCTGTCTGACAGGTAAGGAAACCAGGGCTTGGGCAGGTTTAAGTCATTTCTCTAAGCTTCGGGACTCCCCTGGTGGCTTACACCGTAAAGAAACTGCCTGCCATGCAGGAGACCTGGGTTCAATCCCTGGATTGGGGAGATCCCGCTGGAGGAGGAAATGGCTACCCACCCCAGTATTCTTGCCTGGAGAATCCCATGGACACAGAACCCTGGTGGGCTACAGTCCATAGGATCGCAAAGAGTCAGACATGACTGAGCATTGCACACCACCAAGCTTCCGAGTGCAGAAATGTCAGGGATTCAAACCCCAAACTCTGGCTTTTTCCATGGCAGTCCCAGACCCATTTACTGAGCTAGATGCTTACTCAGCACAATGGTGATTCAGGGGCTCCCAAGGTCGGAACAGGGGCTCAGTTGACAGGACTTGGGGAGGTGGGATGGGGGACAGACGGGCCTCTTTGCCGCCTCCTGCTCAGCCTCTAACTATACCACTCACGGCTCTCTGCCTGTGTGTACACGTGTGCCCGTGTGAGCCCGTGTGTGTGTGGGTATATGCGATGCAGCTGAGGACTCTGACGTGGATCCATGCAAGGATGGGGTGTAATGGACCCAGAGCGTCCTGTGAAGCTTGTATTTATTTGTGCGCTTCCGTGTGCTTGTGTGTCTCTGTGGTTTTGCTCATCTGTCTTTGCCTTGGGGTTTCCAGGTTTTCCAGAGGAGGGAGATGTGCACATGAGTGAGTGTGTGTGTTTGTGTGTGTGTGTGAGCACAGTCACAGAGGGCTTCATGACTTGGTCTAGAGTTTTTTTTTTTTAATACTTACTTATTTGGCTATGCAGAGTCTTAGTCGTGGCACATGGGCTTAGTTGCCCCAAGGCATGTGGGATCTTAGTTCTCTGACCAGGAATTGAACCCATGTCCCCTGCCTTGCAAGGCAGAGTCTCAGCCGCTGACCCACCAGGGACACCCCTAGAGCCTATCTGAGACTCCTCCTCCCGTCTATTGTCTGTTGTCAGGGCTCCAGCTCCTTTAGACTGAAAGGCTGAAGCTCTGGCCCCAGCCCTCACCCTGAACAGAGGGCTCCCACGAAGCTTCCTCCAACCCTAACTCAGTGAGTGGCTTGTTGGGGAGTCAGAGCCCCAGGGGCGGGGGTGGGCAGTAGGGGGAGAAGGGCCGAATGGGGTAGAGACGAATCAACCTTTCAGGGCCATCCGGGTACCGAGGGGCCTGGTGGGCCCTTCTAGGGGCTGCAGTGCTCAGACTGGCCTGCAAGCCCTGATATTTGCTGGGAAGACTGATTTGCTGTTCCAAGCCTTGGTATTTTCATCTGTAAGTGGGGATAATTATACCCCACATCACAGGCCAGTCATGAGGATAAACTACCTAAAGCTCTTAGCTCAGCCAGTAGGCAGAAGACCAGCCCAGGACCTGGGGGCAGGGAATCTGGGGACGGAGGAGGGCTCAGTGGGCACCAGCCAGGCCTGGGCATCCCTGAGCTGGTGACAGAGAGCAGTGCCATGCTGCGCTGACCTTCAAATCCCCTCTCCATGTTAGCACACCTTCTGCACAGTCATGCACAATGGAAGTGCGGGGATTATCACACTCCTGAACCCCAGCCCTACACACACACACACACACACACGCACATGCACACACATGCACACAAACATACATGCACACACTCACACACACATGCACACAAACACGTGTGCACAGATGCACACACATGCACACACGTACACACATGCACACCCGCACACACATATGCACACACCTGCACACCCGCACCCGCACACATGCACACATGCACCCGCACACACATACGCACACACACGCACACCTGCACACACGTGCGCGCACACACACACGCACCTGCACGCACACACACGCACACACATGCACACAAACACGCGGGCACAGATGCACACAGACGCGCACACACATGCACACACACATGCACACGCATACACACACGCACACATGCGTGCACACACACATGCGCGCACACACACACATACACAAAACGTGGGCAAGGACGAGAACAACATAGAGGAAGTGAGCATGTTCAGCCCTTTTCCTCACTGGAAATGGAAACCCTTTATGAATATCATTACTGACACCAATATATATTAGATTTAAATCATATCAATAGCCAAAATAACAACATTGCTATCGTTACCATAGCCCAAGGAGTGGCATTCATGATAGTCTATCTACCTCATACCTTTGCCCTTTTGTTACCTTCTTGGTAAAGTGCATATTAATAGTATCACCTCCATCCACTCTGAATCACCCTTTCAGAAAACTGAGGCCCAGAGAAGCCAAGTGACTTATCTAAGGTCACACAGCAAGGACTGGAACCTGTGTATGGGAATCACAGCCCTTACTCCCCGCTCTAGCCCTGGCAACTGGCCCCCCCAGGTTCCCCACACACCCTTCAGGCTGTTCCATACCCCAGAGTCACTCACCCACACTGGCTATGGTGTTGCCCTGGTGCAGGGGGAGAGGGACCAGCTGACCCTTAGAAAACCTCACAAGGCAGGAGGCTGGGCTGCTAAGAGCCCCAGCTTTGGGTTTTCAAGGACCTAAGATGCTGAGGAAGCCTCAGTGCCTGTGAGGTGGGGACAGACAATGGCCCCAGAGCCTCAGCAGCATCCCCATGGGATCCAGGTCGGGCCCCTTTCCCTCACCGCTCTTGCTTCCTTGACCTGCCTCTGGGCCATCACCAACCTGGCTTTGTCCCTGCAGAATGGCGGGATGGAGGCTGCAGGTAACTGGCACCCCTCGGAGGGTGCCTGGAGGCGAGGCTGATGCAGAGACACCCCGTCCCTGTGGTCCTGCCCTGCTGGATCCAGAAGCTTCGGGTGCTAGTCCCACTCTCAGCTGACCAAGGTCTGAGCCAGAGGCCAGGCCACTTCTCCCCAGCACACTCAGCTCCACCCCTGTGAATAATGCCACTTGCCTCACAGAGCTGGGCCTTTGATGATTTGGGGGGTGGCAGGAATGGGTGGAAGACAAGAAAGGGTTAAAGACCCATTCACCTAGATTTGGAGCACAGAAAGGGTTTCCCTGATGGCAGGAGGTGTCTTTCTAGTCCACCCTGTGCCCCCCAGACTCCCGGTTCCACCCCTCCAGGTCTCCAAACCCATCCCTGACTCTCAGGGTTCCCCCTCCAGGCCCTGGGTCCCAGGCAACACTCCCTGCCACCCTACCCCAACCACAACAGTAATTAACCCCAATGAACCCCAGCAAATAAAGATCTGGATGGCAGAAGGGAGGAATCATCGCTGCCCCAGGGTGGGGAACTCCAGAGTCTCCCAGGAAGACCCAACCCAGCATCATCTAACACCACACCCCTCGTGCTATTATTGATGCCTGGGTAGGTCCATGAGCACCCAGCCCCTTGGGGTCTGGAGTCTTCTCTACCATCTATTTGTTTTTTAACTTAAAAAAAAAAAAAAAGCACAAAGTCTCCCTTTTTAAAAAGCATATATTTATTTATTTATTGAGGGCTCCCAGGTGGCGCTAAAGAACCCACCGGCCAACACAGGAGATGTAAGAGACGCAGGTTCGATCCCTGGGTCGGGAAGATCCCCTGGAGGAGGACATGGCAACCCATGTACTCTTGCCTGGAGAATCCCATGGACCGAGGAGCCTGCCAGGCTATAGTCCATGGGGTTGCAAAGAGTTGCACAGGACTGACGTGACTCGGCACACATGCACACACGTGTATTTTATTAGGCTGGGCCGGGTCTTAGTCGTCACACATGGGACCTTTGCTGCACCATGCAGGACCTTTTAGTTGTGTCATACGGGGTCAAACCCTGGCCCCCTGCATCGGGAGCACGGAGTCTTAGCCTCAGGACCACCAGGAAAGTCCCTGGGGTTGTTTGTTTCAACAGCTAGTGTTACTTTTCCTGATTAAGGCAGGCAGATGACACAGAGCGCACTGAGTCTTATGGCCAGATAGTGTGACGGGGGATCGCTGCTGGACAGTATATGATAGCTGACGTCGAGAGCGAGCTGTGGGGGGAGGGACTTCCCTGGGGCTCCAGTGGTTAAGACTCCACCCTTCCACTGCAGAGGGCACAGATGTGGTCAAGGAACTAAGATCCCACATGCCGTGTGGCCAAAAAAAAAGAAAGAAAAATAATGCAACCGGGGAGGTGATGACGTCAGAGGAAGGGAAATACAGAGCTGGAGCCCCTGGCCACCATAGATGCTCAATAAGATTGGTTGAATGGACTTCCCTAGTGGTCCAATTGGAGAAGGTGATGGCACCCCACGCCAGTACTCTTGCCTGGAAAATCCCATGGATGGGGGAGCCTGGTAGGCTGCAGTCCATGGGGTCAAGAAGAGTCGGACATGACTGGGCGACTTCACTTTCACTTTTTACTTTTATGCATTGGAGAAGGAAATGGCAACCCACTCCAGTGTTCTTGCCTGGAGAATCCCAGGGACAGGGGAGCCTGGTGGGCTGCTGTCTATGGGATTGCACAGAGTTGGACACGACTGAAGCGACTTAGCAGCAGCAGCAGCAGTGGTCCAATAGTTGAGAATCTGCCTGCCAATGCAGGGCACACAGGCTCAACCCCTGATCAGGGAAGATTCCTCATGCTGCAGAGCAACTAAGCCCGTCTAACTAAGCGTGGACTACTGAAGTCCAATCTCTGCAGTGAGAAGACCAAACACTGCAAATAGAGAGCAGCTCTCTTTCACCACAACTCGAGAACGCCTGGATGCAGCAATAAAGACCCAGCACAGCCAAAAATTAGATCAATTTAAAAAAATGTTGAATGAGTGGAATATATGAAAACCCTGGATAAATTTTGTAGGAGTGGCTGATGTCACCAGAGCCCCAAAGGATGGGTTGGGCTTGGAATGGGGAGGGGGTGAGAATAGAAACAATTTCCCTGGGAATAAAGACAGAGAAGTGAGAAAAGGCAATCCCTATCCAGGGGTCAGAGGTCAGGGATACATCATTCTGTCCCAAGTAGTCAGATGTGGAGCTAGAACTTGGCCGCCCTCAAAGATCAAGCTGAGTAATTTAGACTTTAGGCTGTGGTCTAGTCACCTCTACAGTGGAAGTGTACACGCAATCTACCGGGATACAGGAAGAAAATATTAAAACTCCTATTGATATTTATCTTCCTCCTTTGTAGTGTATATGAAGCTACTAAGGCTCAGAGAGGTTGAGTAACTTATCCAAGGTCACACAGCTAGTAAGCATACCAGACTGCAAAGCTGTGCTCTTCACATAAACTGAGTCTTGTGCAGACAGGTGGGAAGTTGAGTGGGAGCAGAGGTTGGTCTAGAGCAGAGTGGCTGGGAGGCATAGACAGCTCCCAGCCCTGGCTGTCTCTGCCTAGCATTCCACTGTGGGCAGAGGGCCAGGAGCCTGCCCAGGCCTGCCCCTTCAGGACCTGTTATAAGAAGCCAAGCAGAGAGCCTTGATGGCAGCAGGCCTGCCTGGCCAACCACCCAGAGCCTTTCATCCCAAGCTTTGTTCTCAGGTCTTTCTCATCTTTGCTGGGAGCCAGAAGGCAGTGGACCAGGGCTGAGAACCCAGAAGGGGCTCACAGAGAGAACTGAAGAATTTGGTAAATCATCCACTCTGCCACCCCACACACTCGGGTGTCAACCCCATGCCCAAGGAACCTCAGATACCAGACTCACCCTGCTTCCCCACACTTCAGTGTGCTACATTTATGGGTGACATTTACCATCTGAATTATACTTCTTAAAAAAACATCACCGATTTTGAAAATAAAAAGAATCGAAGTATAGTTGATTTACAATACTGTTAGTCTCAGATGCACAGCAAAATGATTCAGGCATATATATATATATATATATACTTGGATTATTTTCCACTGTAGGTTATTCCAAGGTATTAACCGTAGCTCCCTATTCTATACAGTAAATCCCTTTTGGCTGATCTATTTTATGTATAATATTTTGTATCTGGAAATAATTACTTTTATTCATGTATTTGGCTGCACTGGGTCTCAGTCGCCGCATACAGCGTCTTTGGTTGTGGCATGTGGAATCCTAGTTTCCTGATTAGTTCCCTGACCAGGGATTGAACCCGGACCCCCTATATGGGGAGTGCAGAGTCTTAGCCACTGAGCCACCAGGGAAGCCCCATGCTCTTTCCATTTTGAAGCAAAATCTGCTTTGCTGCTTTGTTTTTGCCCTGGCCGACTTTACTGAGGTCTGATTAACTATAATAAAACACACGCCTGTTGAGTGTGCAGGTTAGTGACTTTTGACAGATGCATACACACCCATGTAAACACCACCACAATCACCATCTGGATCATTTCCACCCTCCCAGAAAGGTTCCTCACGTCCCTTTGCAATAAATGCCCCCCACTCACCCCTCCCCGGGGAAGGATGGATGTGATTTCTATCGCTATACATTAGCTCTCCCTGTTCTTGAACTTCACACAAATGGGTCATGCAGTTATTGCGTCTCATTAGCTTCCACCTAATGTCTGTGAGATTACATCAGTTCATCTGCCCTGTTGCCTCTGCCAGTGACTTTTTATTGCATAGGTTGTGTGATGGTATCATATTTAGTGTGTCCATTCTCCTGTTGGCGGACATTTAGGCTGTTTCCAACTTGGCTCTAATGAACAATGCTTCGATGATCGTTCGGGCTCAGGTTTTTATATGGATACGTTTTCATTCCTGTTGGGTGACTATCGGGGACCTGAATTACTGGGTCATAGGTTAAGCATATAGAACTTCCCAGGTGGTGTTGGTGGTAAAGAATCCAATGGTTTTAAGCTGAAGCTCCAAGGGGCTTCCCTGATGGCGCAGTCTCAGTGGTAAAGAAGTGCCATGCAGGATACACAGGAGACGAGGGTTCGATCCCTGGGTTGGGAAGATCCCCTGGTAGAGGGCATGGCAACCCACTCCAGTATTCTTTCCTGGAGAATCCCATGGACAGAGGAGCCTGGCGGTCTACAACCATAGGATCACACAGAGTCAGATAAGACTGAAGCAACTTAGCACGCACTGCAGGGTAAGTGCTGGAGAAGGCAATGGCACCCCACTCCAGCACTCTTGCCTGGAAAATCCCATGGGCAGAGGAGCCTGGTAGGCTGCCGTCCATGGGGTCGCGAAGAGTCGGATGCGACTGAGCGACTTCAATTTCACTTTTCACTTTCATGCATTGGAGAAGGAAATGGCAACCCACTCCAGTGTTCTTGCCTGGAGAATCCCAGGGACAGTGGAGCCTGGTGGGCTGCTGTCTATGGGGTGGCACGGAGTCCACGACTGAAGCGACTTAGCAGCAGCAGGGTGAGTGTATATTTACCTTACAAGAAACCGTCAAACTGTTTTCCAAAGAGTTTGCACCACTTTGCACTCTCATCAACAACAAATGAGAGGTCCGTGATTTCACCTCCCCTTGCCAAGGATTAGCAGTGCCTGGCTATTTTAACTTTAGCTATGCTCTGGGTCTGAAGGGCTCTCTTACTGGGGTTTTAATGTGCATTTCCCTCGAGACTAATGATGCAGTGCATCTTTTCCTGTGCTTATTGGTCATTTGTACCTTTTCTTTGGTGAGCTGTCTATTCAGGTCTTTTTGATTTTGTTATTCCCCCATCTCTCCCGACCCACAGCCCCTACCCCAGCCATCTCCACCTGCAGTCTACCCTCTTGGTTTAAGTCAGTGCTAAATTAAGGCTGCCTCTCTCCGAGGAGACCACAGTCAGCCCCACCCCACAGGGATTCTTCGCTCCTCTGAGCTCCTTCAATACACATCTCCCTCTGCTCCTGTTTAACACAGTACCACTTAGATGTCCAAAGGGTGGACGAGGCTGGACGAGGGGCTTCTTGGTACCAGAAAGTTCACAAGCAGTGGGATTCTGCCCTTATAGAATTATAATATTGCACATTAATAGCAACTATGCTTTTTAAAAGTATAGGTATCCCCCTCCCCGAAAATGTCAGACCATCTGAGAAAGAGGAACATGAAGGTGGAATAGAGAGTGGGAAGGTCACTCCCTCATCACCACCCCATGCTTCTGTCTTAAGAATCTCTGATAAAAGCAAAAGATGATTGGGCTTGGAGGAGATGTCCTGTATTTGAGTTCTAGTTTTGCTGTTTAGTAACTATGGGGGGGGGGGGGCTGTGGGCAGATCTGGGCCTCCATCAATTAAATGGGGGATGACATCATCCTCTGGGAGTTGTGGGGGTTACCCCAAAACTGTTAAGTATGCAGAAGCAGTGGTAAACTGTAAGGAACCAGGTGTGTTTGCTTGGGTATGTGTGTGTTGGCCTGTTAAATTACAAACTCTTTAGAATAGCTGACCTGGTAAAGAAAATCTTGCCTATATATATATATATTTTTTAAATTGAACGGATAAACGCACAAGAAATCATGAAGGAAAACGCCAAAGAAGATAAAGGAATGCAAGTCCTAAGCGTTCCGGACTCTGTTTCTCTTCCGTTTCCTCCCAGCCTCCTCCTCGCCTTCCTCTCCCCCTTCTCCTCCCTCCTTCAAAGGGCTCCTGCCCACCCCCCACCACCCCAGGCCTCGTTTTAAAGGGACCTCTATATGAAACCATATGAAAAAACCATATGAAAAGAGAGAAAGGACCCTCAGAAGTGGAGGAGGATGTTTGCACAACACAGCAGCTTTGCTCCCAGGGCCAAGGCCAGACTCCCGCAGCGCTGGGTCAGGGCCTGGGCGGATGGGAAGGGCCAGGACGGGTGCTGCTCCCGTCTCCAGGGCCCTTTGCAGTGGCCTTCAGCCCCGGGCACCCCTGAGTGAGGGGTACCGCAGAGGGCCCCCACCTGAATGCGTTTTCTCTACAGCAGTCCCTTTTCAGTCCCAAACCCACTGGGCTAGAGAGACAGCTCCCCACGTGCCGCTGCTAAAGCCGGATTCAGAGGGGAGCACCCCACCACCACCACCACTCAGAGGCTTGAGCGAGGCCTTGAACTTTCTGTCCCATGAATTCACACATCTTTCCCGACACTGTTTCAGGTCCTGAAGATAAGACTGGAGAAAAAGCGGCAAAGTGAGGCCTGCCGGTACCAGCGTCCCCTCTGTGGGTGGAGACAGGGGACGAATGTCCGGGTCGGGTGTGGAGCGGCTGCTAAGTGCTACTGGGAAAAATACTTAAGTTCAGGGATTAAAAAAAGGTCCCACACACCCAAGCAAGGTGCGGCGCCGGGATTATATAAAGGAGTTATTTGAGGTCAGGCGGTCAGGGAAAGTCCTGGGGGAGGAGGGTCTCTACGGGGATCCTCACGCCCCCATCCCGTCCGAGCCCGCGTCCCCTCCGCGGCGATTTGCTTCTGGCTCCAGGTGGCCTTCCCACCCCCGCGCATCCGTGCGCTCCTCCTGCTCCCGTTCTGGTCCCGCCTGCCAGGAGGGTGGCCCCGGACCGGTCGGGTCGCTCTGGGCGCGCACCCTGATATCGGGGGCGGGTGTCCCCAGCCGCCGCGTGACTCCGCCCCGCCCGCGCCGGCTCGCGCTCGGCGCCTCGGCCGCCCGGCGCCGCAGACGCTCCCGATCCTCCGAGTCCCCGGCGGGTGCCCGGCCCGAGCGCGGAGCCCATGGAGCCGGCGGGGGGCGCGCCCCGGGAGAGCGCCCGGGCCGAGGCGCTGCTGGGCGAGCTGGAGGCGCGGGTGCAGGAGGTGGTGAGGGCGAGCTCGTGGTGGGAGCGCCACGGCGTGGACTGCGCCATCCTCGCGCTCAGCCTCCTCGCTTTGCCACCCGGTGAGGGACACGGGGGACTGGGGGCTGCGGGGCCCGCTGGGCGGTGGGGGAGGGTGTCGGGGACGGGCGGCGGGGTGGGGTAGATGGCGCGTGCCTGGGACACCAGGACAGAGGGTCAGCCCGGAAAGTCTGGTTGGGGAGTCCTGACTTGTGTACCCGGAGATGCCCCGATGGATGAAGGGCAGTGGAGGAGAAAGTTAAGCCGAGTCAGGGAGAAGCGGCGGGGGGTGGGGGTGGGGGAGGATGGGAGGGGGGTGGGGGAGGGTGGGAGTGGGGTTGGGGGTGGGGGGTGGGGTGGGGGATGGGGGGTGTAGGTGTGGGGGTGGCGGGGGTGGGCGAGGGGGAAGGGGCGAGGTAGGGGGGATGAGATGGCCTGGGGAGGAGGAGGGTGCTCCATGGGGCGCCCGGGGAGGGGGCGAGGGGCCTGTTCCCTCTGGCAGGGGCGCAGAATCAAGATTCCCGGCCTGTCTTCGGTGAGTCAGTGGCGCTCTGTCTGGTCTCAGAGCCTTTAGGGAGAGCCAACCCATTCCACTCTGGCCTTCGTGGAACCTGCCACATCGCTGTCCGTGGCAGTCCCCAGGGCTAGGCCCCCTTTGGCCCGGGCTTCCAGGGGTGCAGCTGGGGCATTTGGGCTCAGACCTCCAAGAACCAGAGAAAGACCCGCGCCCTTACCGCTCTTCTGCTTGCAGCCAGCCCTCTCTTCCCCCTGCCCCTACTCCCACGCAGGGTTCCTGTGCCTGTGCTCTGACAGCCCCCTGGTCTTTGCCCTGGGCATCACCATCCTGGGGGTGTGCCACTACACACTGACCGTCAAGGGCAGCCACCTGGCCACTCACGGCGCCCTCACTGAGTCCAGAGGCTGGAGCAAGGTCTGGACGCTTTTCTTTGTGGAGGTGAGCCTGGGACGGGGTGGGAGCCGCTGCGAGGCCTTGATGTGAGAATCTAAGCGTGCACAGCCCTGTGAGCCCTCGAGGGCCAGCAGCTGCAGCTGTTGGCACGTGGGCCCAAGCGTGTTGCCTGCCTGCACTACGGTCTGTGTGTGTCTGCGTGTGTGCACGACCCCAAGCCCTTGAGAGGGTAGAGGGCTGCATGAGGAATGATCAGTGCTCAACTGAGGCCAGGGATGCAGCCAGAGCACTGGTTTCTCCTGGGGGTGGCTCTCTTCTTTGCAACACTGGTTCAGGAGGGTGGACCTTCTTCCCCCTCCCAGGACTCCTGCGGCTGGCAGTCCTGGCTGCGACCTTCGGGCTTCCTGGTTTTGCAGTTGAGGTTTGGGATGTGAGCCACAGACAGAGGGCAGGGGGAGCAGGGGCCTGGTGTCTGTCCCAGCACCCCAGTTCCATAACAGCCCCCACCTCCTGACGCCTGGCGATGGTGGAGCCTCCTAGAAGCCCCCTGCTTCCCTGGGTCTGTACCAGGAGGGCCCCTCCTCTCTCCTGACTCTTGCCCCGCTTCTCCCACCGTCTTCCCAGCCTGCCTCAGCCTGTGGGCACGGTCAGGAAGGCAAAGGTGTCTGGCCTGGTTCCCCTTTTCTCTGGACCAGTCTCAGGTCTCTGATGCTCTGACACCCCCTCTTCCCTCCCTTCCAGGTGCCACCCCCACCATGGACCCTGGGTCCCTTATGAACAAATGTGAAAGCTGGTACCAGAAACAGTCCTTTTCTGCCAGGAACTGGTTACTGTGACCAAGTAACTCAATTATTAACTTTTCTTTTCTTAAAAGAGCTTTTTTTGTTTATTGGCCGCACCATGAAGCAGGTGGGATCTTAGTTTTCCAACCAGGGATGGAACCCTCACCCCCTGCTTGGAAGCTCAAAGTCTTAACCACTGGACCACCAGGGAAGTCCCTCAATTACTAACTTTTAATAAAGTTATATAACTTTACATAACTGTACATGCATGCACACAGGATGTTTTATAAAATTATAGAGCATGAGTTAGATGAGAGGAAGCGCTGTCTGTCCAGCGCCCTCCATCGCCTTCAGTGTCCCCAAACCCACCTCTCCCACCTGCGCACGTTTCTATTTTTTTCTTAAAGGGAGGGAGATTCCTTAATTTTTTTTATTTTTTAAGATATTTATTTATTTGGCATCAAGTCTTAGTTGCGGCACTCGGGATCTTTGATCTTCGTTGCACAATCTTTAGTTGCAGCATGTGGGATCTAGTTCCCCAACTAGGGACTGAACCTGGGCCCCCTGCATTTGGAGCGTCAAGTCTTACCCACTGGACCATCAGGGAAATCCCTGCACACATTTCTAAAACGCAGAGGACCAGTGGGGGGACTTCTGGTCCAGTGGGTAAGACGCTGATGCAGGTTTCCCAATGCAGGTTCCTGGGTTTGATCCCCGATCTGTGATCTAGATCCCACATGCTGCACCAAAGACCCAGCATAGCCAAATAAAGAAAAATAAAGAAATATACTTTTTAAAAAGGACAAGGGGAACCAATGGGTCCTCAGGGTCCATTTCAAGACGCTCTTCTTCCCAGGGACCCCTGAGCCAGGTCTCAGCCAGGCTCTAAGGCACAGACCCAACCCTGGAGCCAGGGCCAGATACCTTCCCCACCAGGTTTGTGATCACAAGCAGAGGAGGAACCAAGCATGTTGTGCTATCACGTGGGCTCTGTCAAAGCTGCACTGAGCCCCAGGGGCCTGGGGGCAGCTGAGAAGGTGGAGTCTTCCCAGGCTCCCCAGATGGAGGGCTCCAGCTGAACCACAGCACGGAACCCACCCGGAGGGACCCCGGCAGCCTGGTGGCCGCACCTCGTCTCGTCCCCTGGGACCCAGGGCAGTGGCCTCATCTTTGCCTCTTTAGTCCCTGGCACAGGGCTGAGCTCAATGTTCGTAGACATTGCAGGGGACACGGGGACAAGGTCCAGGGAAGAGCAGGCTGCCGGAAGGTCACAGCCTGGAGGCGGGTGAGCCCCACGTAGTGGGGAAGGCTTGGCTTCCATCCCCAGCTGTGACGGCTGGTATGCTGCAGGCAGATTGCAAATTTCTTGAGGGCAACCTGAATGGGAGGCCTCTGCTTTTCCAACCCCCATGCCTCAAGGCATGGCCCTGACTCTGGCCAACCTCAGGGAAGATTCAGCTCCCAGTGGGAAAGAGGGGACGGCTCCACCTCCTCGGCCACTGGCATGGGTGGGGCTAGTGGAATCTTTCCTTTTGTCAACCAGGCAGCGGACAGTGTCGGGGCCACCTTGGACACACTGACTCTTGGACAAGTTACTTAATTTAGCATCTAAGTGTTGGTTTCTCCATGTAATAAATGAGAATAATAATGTTACTTCCATTGTGAAACCAGTGTGAATATTAAACGAGACACCCTAGATCTTCATTAGGGCCTAGGCCTGACTCTTCAATGCCTGCTTCCAAGTAACAAGCTCCCCGACCACACCCATCACCTTTTTTTTTTCCCCTCTGGAGGGAACACACAGTCAGTAGCAAGGAAAAGGTTAGTGGGTTTTGTTACGTGTTTTGTTTGTTAGCGTTTTTTCTTTTTTTAAACTGCTTTAAATGCTTCAAATGCTTTAGTTTTCTGTTTTTTTTTTTTTTTTTCTTTTTTTAAACACTTTGTCTGTGCTGGATCTTTGTTGCTGCAGGGCTTTTCTCTAGTAGTGGCGAGCTGGGGTTACTCTCCAGTTGCGGTGCGCTGGCTTCTCACTGCGGTGGCTTCTCCTGTTGCAGAGCAACAGAGCTCTCGAGTGTGAGGGCTTCAGAAATTGCGGCTCCCAGACTCTGGAGCCTGTGCTCATTAGCTGTGGCACACGGGCTGAGCAGCACCACAGCAGGTGGGATCTTCTTGGACCAAGGATCGAACCTGTGCCTCCTGTATTGGCAGGCGGATTCTTTACCATTGAGCCACTAGAGAAGCCCAGCGTTGTTTATTTTTAACTGAAAGGTTGACCAGCTTATACAAAGCTCAGTGGATCTGTGTGGTGTGTGTGTGTGTGTGTGTATTGAGGGGGCTGTTTGCTGAGGCCCTGAACCATACCTATCCTTTGCATCACACAGAGGACCAGCTCTTGCCACGTAGGATCTCAGCAGACTACCTGGGACCCTCCTGGATCCCTGGCTTCCCTGTCTTTCACGTCCCGTTGTCTCTCTTTCATCCTCCGCTTGTCGACTGCCTGCGCTCTTTCCAAACTGTGACCCTCAGGAGGCAGCGTCACTATAGAAGAATCTAGTCCCCTAGTCACAGCCTGTCAACTGGAGTGTCACTGGCTTTCCTGGTGCACCCAGCTTTTGCCAGGCCTCTTTCACGATTTGCTGGCACGAGCTGGGGGTGAGAGAGGTCACCCTCTCTGACCCGTTGGATCTGAGGGGAGGGCAGCCAGGATGGCGCGGGTGGCTGACATCCAGGTTGCTATTGCTTCTCTTCTAAAGTATCCAAAATCATATACCCCACTCACACCAGGATTGACTTCCCTCCGAACACCCACTTCCCGTCTACACCGCAATGTTCCATTCCATTTAGTGCACCTCTGACCCTTTCCCTTGCCCATGGATTACCCTCACCTGCCTGCTCCTTATCCTGGGTTATGTCATGAGGACTTCCAGTTATCTTCTTGGGTACTGCCTGTCAAGGGCCACAGGAATGTAGGGGCAGGCTGGGGTGGGCAGGCCCCCATCGTGCAAGTACTGAAGCTTGGGAAAGTTTATTTTTTAATTTATAGTTGATTTACAATGTTGTGTTAATTTCTACTATACAGCAAGGTGATTCAGTTACACACACACACACATATATACACACATTCTTTTTCGTATTATTTTCCATTATGGCTTATCATAGGGTATTCACCCATTCTGTGTAAGTTTGCATCTGCTGACCCCAGACTCCCAGTTCCTCCCCCACTCCTCTCCCCCTTGGCAACCCCAAGTCTGCTCCCTGTGTCTGTGAGTCTGCTCTCTGTGTCTGTGAGTCTGTTTCTGTTTTGTAGATAAATTGATCACATATAAGTGATATCTATCATATAGTGTTTGTCTTTCTCATTCTAACCACTTAATATGATAATCTCCAGGTCCATCCATGTTGCTGCAAGTGGTATTATTTCATTCTTTTTTATGATTAATATTCCATATAATATATATATTTCACATCTTATAATCACATTATATTCCGTATAGTATATATTATCATATCATATATATATGTATATACCACATCTGCTTTATTCATTCATGTGTTGATGGGCATTTAGTCTGTTTCCATGTCTTGGCTATTATAAATTGTGCTGTAATGAACACAGGGATGCATGTATCTTTTCGAATTATAGTTTTCTCCAGATCCATACCCAGGAGTGGGTCGCAGGATCATATGGTAACTCTATTTTCAGTTGGAGAAGATTAACTCCTGCAATCAGGAAGGCTTTCGGGACTCCCTTGCCAGTCACTCACAGTCAAGATGTTCCCCTAAGTGGGAGGGAACAGGCTGTGCCAGTTACTAAGCTCCATTGTGTCTCAACTTCCAGCTCTCCTTTTAAAGTCGGCTTTGTGCTATGGGGGTGGGGTCACAGCTGGTCCACAGAGAGCCCAGGCCGGCTCTGCCCAGGGGGAGGGTCGTCACCCAGGGGAATACTGTCACCTTCTTTCCAGTCCCCTGTGGTGGTGGTGGAAACCAAGCCCGAGCCCAGAACCCCCAGCCTGATTGCGATGCTCGAACGATTACGATTCTCTTAACCTACCAGTTCACTGTGGCCTTTATCTTCTGGGCCGTCTCTCACCTTCTTTCTGTTTGGCCCCACCTGAACCCTGAGGGGAGGTCTTCTGAGTATGCTCCACCGTGATTTTTAAATTTTTTAATTAAAAAAAAATTTAGCAGGCAAACTCAGATCTGTAGTACAAAACATACTTCTTCTAAAAAAAAATAAAACCTTTTGTACTTTTGAAATAATTAGAGATTCACAAGACATTGCAAAAACAGATCAGAGAGGACAAAGCGGTCCAGTGGACCCTTTACCTAGTCTCCTCAGTGGTTACATAGATTTGTCATTCAATATTTGACATTCAGAGCTTCCCTGGTGGCTCAGTGGTAAAGAATTCACCTGCCAATGCAGGAGACGTGGGTTCGATCCCTGAGGGAGGAAGGTCCCCTGGAGAAAGAAATGGCAACCCACACCAGTATTCTTGCCTAGGAAAGCCCATGGACAGAGGAGCCTGGCGGGCTGCAAGTCTGTGGGCTCGCAGAGTCAGACACGACTGAGCGACTGAACAGCGATCCAGCACGTTGACTTTGGTGTGTGTGTGTCTGTGCGATTTTATCGTGTGTGCAGATTTGTAAAATGTACTTGCAAGGGGTTGTGTGGCAGTTCCCACACTGCCGGGTCTCCAAAAGCTTGGCCCCATGGGCTTGCACATGGGCCCCCAGAAGCTGAGGATGCTGGAGCAGGATCAGGTGGTCATCTGTGCGTGGTGGCACCAAGCCTGGTGAGTGTCCTTGGGTGGGTATGGTGGGGGGGGCTTGAAGAAAAGGGTGGGGCTGCTCCAGGGGGCTCGTGGCTGCCCAGCGGGGAGGGGAGACTTGGAGGGAAGCTGGGTTTGCTGGGGAGATCTAAGGGCTGAAACAGTGTCGGTCAGTTGAAGCTCCACATGGGTGCTGGCTGAGCAGCTCAAAATCACCGAGCTTTCGCTCCCGGCCCAGCCCTCTGCTGGGTGCTGGGGACACAATGGTGAGCAGAACCCTTTTCCAGTTCCCCAAGGGGTCAGAGTCCAGTGGGTAAACAGGCACACACGAATGACATCAAAATAATAGAAGTCTTAATTATACCAACTGATCATTACTGGGTGCATACTGTGTAGTTGATGTCAGTTAATAATCACGCCTCCCTGTGAGGTCAAACCTATTATCACCCTTACTTTGTGGATGAGGAAACACTGGTCTGGCAGGTTAGGTCACTTGCCCCCGGCTGCTCAGCTGCTGCACGATGTAGCCCAGGGCCTGGGCAGGCAGATTGTGAAGGCGGCTGTGTGAAGGCCGGGGGAACACAGAGAGGAGAGAGCATGGCAGGGACATGGTTGGTGTCTGCCGGTGTTTTGGGCTGTGATGACTAGGGTGTGTCTGTGTGTCTGTGTGTCTGCACATGCGTGCAAGTGCGTACGTGTTGCTCCTGGCATCTAGCAGATAGGGGCCAAGGTTGCTGGTAGACAGTCTACTAAGCACAGGATATGGAACATAAAAGTTTGAAAGTGTTAGTCCCTTTGGTGTCTGACTCTTTGCAGCCCCATGGACTGTAGCCTGACAGGCTCCTCTGTCCATGGGCTTCTTCAGACAGGAATACTGGAGTGGGTTGCCATGCCTTCCTCCAGGGGAATCTTCCCTTCCCAGGGATCAAACCCAGGTCTCCCACATTGCAGGCAGATTCTTTACCGTCTGAGCCACCAGGGAAGCCCCCAGTCCCCAGAGGCAATAGTGGCAAGGCTGAGAACCCCTGGTGAGAGCGTCTGGAGGAGACCGCTGTGAGGACAGGCTGGCTGGGCCCAGAAGTGGGAAGGCGGTTGCTGGTTCGACTTTTGTGACCCCATGGACTATAGCACACCAGGCTCCATCAAGTTCTTCAGGCAAGAATACTGGAGTGGGTTGCTATTTCTGTTTCTATGTCCTATACTTTAAAAGAAACAACATTATTTGGCTGTGCTGGGTCTTAGTTGACCATGTGAGATCTTTAGTTGAGACATATGGGATCTAATTCCCTAACCAGGGATGGAACCCAGGCCCCCTGCGCTGGGAGCATGAAGTCTTTAGCCATGGGACCACCAAGTAAGTCCCCAGGTGTCCTATACTTGATTTGACAAACTTAAAGCGGGGAAGACTACAGCCCACAGTCCCTCCTGCCTGAGGGCTGCTGCCTCTGGGACAACCCTCAGCCCCTCCTCCTCACCCTGCCCACCCTGTGGCCCTCTTCTCCTGTCCCGTCTCTGGAGTGACCCCCGCCCCCCAGGCTTTGAGCTGGAGACTTGGCTCCTGTCTTGATTGCCTCCTCCTCCTCCTCCCTCCGGATCCCTCCTTCTGCCCCTGCCCTCTGGTCCTCACCTCTCTCAGTGGCCACACCTACAGCCTCCGCCTGGCACCTGCCTCATCCTGACCCTCCCCTTCCGATCCAGTAAGTGACCTGTTTGAAGCCCAACTCTGTGTCCTAATCTTGTAATGACGGTTTTCAATCCTGCAAAGTATTGTTTGCTTAAAAATTAAAAAGAGGAAAATATTAGAGGACACATAGATAGAGGATCTCCCTCACCTCCCAGGAGGAAAATGGGGCAACTGGGGGGTGGGGTAGGAAGACTTCCCCACCCCACTGCATATTTTTTGAATTATGCAAACATAGTACCTGCTCAAAAAATAAATTTTTTACAAAAGCACCAAGTTAGAGAACTACCTTTGGCTGCTGGTGGAGGTCTGAGAATGCTTAATGAATAAACAACTAAATGAATGAGAGATCTGGGGAGGAGGGACCCTGATTTATTTTAATTTTTATTTATTTGCTTTTGGCTGCCCTGGATCTTCGCTGATGCTCTTGGGCTTTCTCAAGTTATGGTGAGCACCTCTTCGTTAAGGTGCTTGGGCTCCTCACTGCGGTGGCTTCTCTTGCTGGGAGCACCGGCTTTAGGCGCGTGGCCTCTGGTAGTTGCCACTCGAGGGCTGCAGTGTGGTGGGTCCCCCAACTGTAGCTGAGAGGAGATGTCGAGAGGAATTATACTGACGTCTACCCCACACTCACTTTGTCCACTTGAGGAGCCTGAGTGCGGCTAAGAGATCTAGGTTCTTAAGTCTGCCTGAGAGTCGTAGAAGGTAGTGATATCAAGAAGCTTCTGGAACTTTCTCTGGGTCTGGATGGGAGATCGTCTTGGGTAAGGCCTGTAAATAATCCTTTGCAGCAGGACCGTCTGTAATGCGTGGCCCTGTGCCCCTGCCCTTTGATGGGTGCACGTAATACATGCCGAACCCTGTGTCCAGTCTCTCTTCTCCTCCCAAGCCCACCATGTTCCCTCTCGTTCTGGAAAGAACATCTAGATGGGAGGGAGAATTCCAGTGTATAGAAATAGCCTCAGACCTGGGTTTCTTTTCTTTTTTAATGTGGACCATTTTAAACGTCTTTATTGAATTTGTTAACAATTCTGCCTCTGTTGGGAAGCAGTGGGGTCTTAGCTCCCAACCAGGGATGGAACCCGAACCCGAACCCCCTCATTAGGAGGTGAAGTCTCAGCCCTGGACCACCAGGGAAGTCCCCTCAGATCTGTTCTTATTCTTGCAAAAAGGCAGGTCACACATATTCCGGAAGCTTGTGCTGAGTCACAAACCACGTGTTACATGGTGGGCCCTGCCCCCAATTCTCTGGTCTGGACATGTGGCTGAGAATCTGGCCCTGCAGGCCCCTGAGGTCAAGCTTGGTACAGTTCAGGCCCCAGGCTGTTTGTGGCTCAAAGCATGATCAGCTGCTAGTGTGAGCAGAGATGTAGAACTCGGGCCAGAAGGAAGGGCAAGAAGGAAGAGCAGATTGCTGAGTACAGCTAACATTTCTTGAAGCAAAAAGCAATGCAGGCAGGCTCGGCCTTTGGAGCAGAAGTATGAGGAAGGAAAACGGTTAAAAACAGCAGTTAAAGGCAGTCACGGACTTCCCTTGTGGTGCCAATGCAGCGGACTCGGGTTCGACCCCTGGTCCGGGAAGACCCCATATGTCCAGGGTCAGCTAAGCCCGTGTGTCACCACCGCCGAAGCCTGCACACCCTAGAGCCTGTGCTCGGGGACAAGAGAAGCCACCCTCGAGAAAGTCCGTGAGCGGCCGAGAAGTAATTAATAATTAAATTAAAAACAAACAAAAAACCAACAACAAAAGCCCAGTTGCTTTTTTCCAGTTACATAACCATGAGGCTCAAAATACACTTACAAGCCTTGGGCAGAGGCAGGCAAATCCTGGCAACAGCTCCTTTGTGAACCAACTGGTCCTTTTTTTTTTTTTTTAAATAATTGATTATATTTTACTTTTTAAAAATTTATTTTTTATTTTTTTATTTGACCGTGCCGTGCGGCATTTAGGGATCCCTGACTGAGGACTGCATCCAAGGCCCCTGCCCCGGAGCCCGCAGCCTTAACCACTAGACCACCAGGGAAGTCCCCTGCTCTGCTCTTTGTGGCGCTCAGTTACTGGCATTGGGTCGCCCTTCACACCCTCCAGGATATAGGCAGGCAGCATCTTCAATAACATGAGCAAAGTCTTCTGGCTTTTGGATAAAATATTGGAAGAGACTGAGGTTGGGTGTGTTAATTTGCATATATCTGCATGAGAAACACTTTGGCGCCTCTTTCATATTCAGAATGACTGCTCTTCTGGGAGTCAGGTAGCTGCTGCTGCTGAGACTCCCACGTGGGGTCATGCCAAAGAGTCACCCCTAGGAAGTTAACTCTTGGCCAGCACTGGGGCACCCTCACCCTGGGTGCCACCCTCAGGGACCGTTCAGAAGATGGCCTTTCTTCCTCCCTAGACTCCCTTCACTGTGGTGGGCTCAGGATGCAAAGCAGTGTCATGAAGGTGCAGATGTTTCCACGGTGAACACTCACGAAATAACTGCCATCAGATGCCTGGAGCTTTGCCTTCAATGCGTCCAGTCCTCCAGCAGCCCTCTCAGACTTGCTGGCCTCCCACCCCCAAATGCTTTGCAGCATCATGCTGAGTGGATACAGTTGCTTTTTTTTTTTTTTTTATGATTATTTATTTGGTTGCATCTGTTCTTAGGGGCTTCGCAAGTGGCGCTAGTGGTAAAGAACCTGCCTGCCAGTGCAGGAGGCAAGAGATGAGGGTTCCATCGCTGAGTGGGGAAGATCCCCAGGAGGAGGGCATGGCGACCCACTCCAGTATTCTTGCCTGGAGTGTCCCATGGACAGAGGAGCCTGGTGGGCTATAGTCCATGGGGTCGCAAAGAGTCGGTATGGACCAATCAGTCGACGTAGCGCGCGCACGCGCACGCGCACGCGCATCAGGTCTCAGCTGCGGCACCCAACCGCAGGATCTCTCTCTGCGGCTTACTGGCTCTTCACTGCAGCGTGTGGGCTCCTCTAGTTGTACTGCGGGACTCTTGAATGTGCAGACTCAGTAGTTGTGGCACACTGGGCTTAGCTGCCTCCAGCCATGCGGGCTCTTAGTTCCCCAACCAGGGATTGAACCCGCCACCCCTGCATTGGCAGGCAGATTCTTAACCACCGAACCACCAGCGAAGTCCCAGGATGGGGTTGCTGCCCTAGGTCCCTGAGAGCTGATGGTCAAGGCTGATGAGCTGGGGGTGGAAGGCAGGAAGGCCTTGGAAAGGCCTAGTCTGGGGAAGGAGGGTCTTTTTGAGGCTCCAAGGGGCCAGCTTTGCTCGCCTGTGATGTGGACCCCGCCCCGCTTCCGGCTCCCTCCTCCAGGTATGCACATCTTTCACTGCGGAATATGCCAAGTATGGACACGTGAAGATGCACCATGGCTACACGAACGTGCTGGGCCTGGGGGACTCAAGCACGTGGAGGCTGCCTTGCCTCAACCGCTACGTCTACATGTTCCTCGCTCCTCTCTTGATCCCCATCATAACCCCGCTGGTGGCTGTGGGTGAGTAAGCCAGGGCCATGCCCTGCAAAGACCTGGCCCCCCCCATCCCCCTTCCCTTCCTCCCTCTCCTGGCTTCGTGGAGGCTTCATGAAGGAAGCGATGAGCCCTGAGTTGAGACCAGACAGAAACCTTCTGAGACAGCCAAGCAGGGTGGAAAGAACTTTGGAGCTGGGGCCCAGTCTGACTCTGCCGCTTACTGGTGGGTGATGACTGCAGGCAGGTAACTTAACGTCTCTGAACTTCAGGTTCTTCCCTGCTCCTCAAGGATGGTGGGAAAGCATAATGAGGTCGTAGATGTAAAAGTGCTTTGTAAAGGCCTCATACTCTGTTGTACGTTATAATGTTTAGTCTCGTAGGAGCAATATTGTATGGAAGAAGGAGCAGGGGCTAAGGGCTCAGGCCCCATGCCACCACTTACTATTAATATCAGACTGACCTCAGGTTGCTTAATGCTGTTTTCTATTCTAAAAATGGGCGAAAGGAAAAAAAAAAAAAAGAATTCCTTGGTGGTCCAGTGGTTAGGACTTGGCACTTTCACTGCTGGGGCCTGGGTTTGATCCCTGATCAGGGAACTAAGATCCTGCAAGCCACACAGTGCAGCCAAAGGGGGAAAGAAAAGTGAATGAACCTACTCTTCAGGGCTGTAACTACCTTGGTCACCTGAGTTTGCACCACTCAGCCACCAGGGAGCCTGCTTATGTTGGATTGGAACCTTGCCAACCCCTCCTCCCCCAATCTCTCGCCCCTTCTGGCAGAGCGGCTGAGAGAGGTGGAGCTCAGGACGGCCCTGCGGACACTGGGCCTGATCTCCCTGGGCCTTTATTCTCAGTACTGGCTGCTCCTGAATGTGTCTGGCTTCCAGAGCCCCGGCTCGGCCCTGGCCTGCATGCTCATCACCAGGTCCCTGCTGGCCCACCCTTATCTCCACGTCAACATCTTCCAGGTGAGGCCTCCCCTACCCTGCACACAGGGGAGGTGGGCATGGGGACCACCCTCCGGGGTGCCTGGCCAAAGGCTGGACTCTAGATTCTAGGGAGAGAGAGGCCACCAGGTGAAGTACTCCCTACTCTTACCCTCTGCCCTTCTCCCTGTGGGTCATCACAGAGAGTTTTGGTCTCAGGTAAGGAGTTTACTTCCCTTCAACACTGGCTGCCAGTCGAGCATGGATGAGAGTTATTAAGCAGCTTCTGTGCAGAGGTGGCATGAGTGGTAAAGAGCCTGCCTGCCAGTGCAGGAGACGTAAGAGACCCGGGTTTGGTCCCTGGGTTGGGAAGATCCCCTGGAGGAGGGCCTGGCAATCTGTCCCAGTACTCTTGCCTGGAGAATCCCATGGACAGAGGCGCCTGGCGGGCTACAGTCCACAGGGGTGCAAAGAGTCAGACATGACTGAAGCGACCTTGCACGCACATGTGCAAAGTTTACTTATTAAGCTCCTTAGGGACACAAGTGAATAGGACCCCAGCTCCTAGCCTCAGAGCTCTTATTGTGATGAGCCCAAGGGAAGTGAAACAAGTGCCATCACCGAGGTCCCAGCGGGCATGTGTCTAGGTAAGATGCTGGAGATGGGAGTCTTTGTGGGAGGCTGGCAGCTCAGTGCTCAGTTCTGGGGCCACTTCTGTGGGGATGGTCACCTCCGGGCTCCCTGGACCAGTGAGAATCCCAACCTAGCACTTACCACCTGGCCATTAACGACTTAATCCCACAGTTGTGTTCCCTCCGCTTGTCCGGTGAGACCGGAAGTTCCCACTCATTTCCTCATCTTCTAGACTGAGGACAACACCTAGCAGAGGAGGCGTTTCTTGAACCATGAGCAGGATTTTGATTGTTGAAAGGAGAGCAGAGAAGGGTTTCTTCAGGATGAAGCGAAGGCACAGGGATGTGAGGGACAGTGGGGGCAGTCGTGGACTTAGAGGACCACAGGGCCAGAGGGGCACTGTGGGCCAGAGGGAATGGGGACTGGTCCAGGGATGGGCGAGGCTCAGCACAGGACACAGAACCTCAGCCTCCTTGTGCCTCTTCTGGGTCCTGCCGGAGCGGGACGTGAGACACAAACAAGGACCCACGGGGTCCCCGGGTGCCAGCTGAGGATGCCGGGGCGGGGTGGGGACACACGGGTCTGCCCAGCCCGGCCCCAGGGCCTGACCCTTGTGTCTGTCACAGCACATCGGGCTGCCCATGTTCTCCCCCGACAAGAAGCCCCGACGGATCCACATGATGAGCCTGGGGGTGCTTAACCTGCCCCGGCTGCCCGTGCTGGACTGGGCGTTTGGCCACTCTCTCATCAGCTGCCATGTGGAACACCACCTCTTCCCTAGGCTCTCTGATAACATGTGCCTGAAGGTAGATGAGGGTGGGGCTGGAGGGGCTTGGATGAGGGAGCTGCCTGAGGGTGGAGGGGGAGTCCCCTTCAGGGCCCTCTGACCAACTGACCTGGCCAGAATTTCTCAGGAAGGGGCCACTCAGGGAATAAGCAGCAGTGTGGCTTTTGATCAGAAACACTTGGGTTTCTGACCAGGCAGTGTGACTCTGGACAAGTTAACTGAATGTCTCTGAGCCTCAGCTTCCTCATCTGTAAAATGGGACTAAGCCATGCTTGGGCTTCCCTGGTGGCTCAGACAGTAAAGAACCTGCCTGCAATGCAGAAAACCCAGGTTCAATCCCTGGGTTGGGAAGATCCCCTGGAGAAGGGAATGGCTACTCACTCCAGTATTCTTGTTTGGAGAATTCCATGGACAGAGGAGCCTGGCGGGCTGCAGTACAAGGAGTTGCAAAGAGTCAGACACAACTGAGCAACTAACACTTTCAAGCAGCGCTTACGTTGACAGGTTTTGAAGATAATGGAGAAATGGACCTGAAATGTCAGGCACCTGTATGTGCTTGGTGAAAGGGAGATGGCATTTATCCCCTTATGCTAAGGAGGACTGTCAGATAGTCAGGATCCCTGGAGAAGAATGCTGGGGATAAAACGCCCTTTCCCTTTCCTACTGGAAATGTGGGAGTTCTCCCAGCCCCTCAGCTCCTCCCCAGCATCATGCGACGAAGCAGACAGAAGTTCGGGGCTGGGGAGAGGAAGGGTCCCCATGGGGATGCCTCTATCTGCAGCCTCTCCTCCCGCCCACCTTCTGGCAGGTGAAGCCTGTGGTGTCCCAGTTCCTCCACGAGAAGCAGCTGCCATACAACGAGGACTCCTACCTGGCTCGGTTCCGGCTGTTTCTCCAACGCTACGAGGAGTTCATGGTGCAGACTCCTCCCATCACAGAGCTGGTGGGGCTGCAGTGAGGGGTGGGCCGGCCCAGCCACCTCACTCTCCTTCCCGGGGCCCAGCCCTGGCTCTCCTGCCTCTGCTGGCCACCCCTGGGGCCGAGAGGGTGCTGGCTCCCGCCCAGGGGCTGTACTTCGCTCCACCAGAGTGTGGAGGTGCAGGTGGACAGTGAGGCGGGGAGCTCACGCCAGGGCTTCCAGGGATCACCTGCCCTGCTTGCTTTTTTTGAGTTTTGAGGAATAAAGGTGGCTGGGCAATCTGCTCAGTCTGGACCTCAGCCAACTTCATCTCAGGACTAAACAGCTGGATTCCTTCCTGCTTCCATTCTGAGCCTCGGGAGGGCTAGAGGACAGGGGTAAGGAGAGGCCCTAGGGTGGGGGCAGGCCAGGAGGGGCATGGAGAGAGAAGGGTCCACCTGCCCCCTGGCGAGGGCCTCCCTGGTGCCAGGGAGCTCTGAACTTGGCCACTGCTCCTTCCTGTGCCGTTTGAGGTTCCGGCCCTGAAGGAGCCCTCTCCCCAGGGACCACAGGGAGAGGTTACCTTCGGCAGACTTTCCTAGTATCTCAGCCAGGAAGCCTGTGCAAGACCCTGGGCTCAGCAGCTCCCGAGACCCACAGCATCTGTGAGCTCAAAGTGTGTGTTTTGTGGGGAAGGGTTCAGGGCAGATGAGGGTAGCAAGGGGGTAAGTAGCTTTGAGCAGGACCTTGGCTAGCTCTCCAAGTCGGCTTTGTTTGTGACGTTCCCATGGGGTGGAAGAATTCTCAACTGGGAGAGGGAGAAAATGACTGGGAGGGTAGCTGAGGCTGGAGAGGGGTTATGGGAACAGGCACTGGAGGTCAGATGGCCTTGGAGAGGAGAGGAAGGAGGGGGAGAAGGATGGGGATTCAGACACAAGAGCTGGGAGTCAAGGGCCACGCTTAGCTGTGAAAGGAATGTCTGCAGCCTGGGAGTGAGGCGGAGATGTAAGGGAGTGACCTATGCCAGCTGGAGGAAGAGGCTGGGTACTGGGAACACCACTGAGATCAGCCCAAAGCCAGCGGCCTGGATAGAGAGCTGGGAGCAGCGCTGCCTGGAGGCTGGATGAGAAAGTGAGAAGCAGGGCCCGGCTGGAGGCTGAGGGAGGGTCAGAAAAGGAGGTTGGACTTCTGACACAAGGCCAGAGCAGTTAGTTTAGAATAGGGTTTCTCATCTTGGCACTGTGACGTTTTGGCCAGATAATTCTTTGTCATTGGGGGGCCTCTGTTGTGCATCGTAGGATGTTTAGTCACATCTCTAGCTTCTATCCACTAGGTTGCCAAGTTGTGACCATCAAAAACGTCTCCAGTCATTGCCCAATGTCTCCTGGTTGGGGGGTGAGCGGCAAAAACCCTCTCTGGTTGAGGACACGCAAGTCTCTCCTGAGTGCATGATCGCCTTGTTTTTCAGTGAAGTCCTTGGACAAGGTGAAGGGCATGCTGACCCTGATAAAGGGGAGGCTGAATGCCAGCACGTGGGGTGGGTGGAGGGGAGAGGGGCAGGCGAAGGTGTTCTCTGAGCCTGGTCCCGTGAGAGCACCCGTCTCTGGTGTGGCCTTAGGCGGCACTGCTGAGTAGCTCCCACTTGCCTGGCCAGGTCCATTCCCCTCTTCTCTACCCTGCCCTTCTCTCTGGAAGCCCACAGCTCCTGGCCAGTGCCCTCTCCTCCTGCTGCAGCTCTTGCTACTTCTGGAACAGCTCCTTCTTTTTGCTCCTTCAGGGCCTAGGGTGAAAGTGGCTTCCAGCTGTTGATCATCCCCCCGCAACGTTGGGGGGCACTTCACCACATCCTTCATCCTGCCACACCTCTGCACAAAGTTCCTTCATTAAACTCTCTTCAATCAGCCCCTCTGAGCACACCATCTGGTTCCTGCTTGGGAGGCTGACTGATAGAGCAGTTTCAAATCCAAGCAGCCCTCTTGGAAGGAGCCAGGCTTGGCAGCCTCCCCCACCTCCTGCTCTGCTATATGTTATTGATGCTCTTTTGAAATGCATTAGCAACTCAGAAATGGCCTTAAGGTCTGGAAATGTGATTAATCAAACTGCTGATTCTCCACATGAAAAGTGCAACATCAGAAAAGGCCCCCTTGCACACTCCTGGCTAATGATTAAAACCATCCTAATATAACCAGTGACTCACTACTGATCTGGGTCGGAGTAGGGAATGGGCTGAAGTTGGAGGCCCTGGTACCAGACCTGGCTACCCAGCAGGCCCCCAAGAACACTCTATCACTTTGAGGCTTGATTTTCTGTTACTCTGGGATTGTGACTGGGATTGACTGGGCCTTGAGAAATGAGCGGAGATGACAGGAGTGAATGAAGCCCTTTAAGGGCTCTGCAGAGACCTAAGGTCTAATTTACAGAGACATACTGGAGGGGCTAATATTTATGATGATGTTAACTAACATCAATTCAGAACTTATGGCACATTTTTAACCTATACTATCTTAACTTAAAAATTATTTATTAGACTTCGCCAGGTCTTAGTTGCAGCATATGGGATCTAGTTCCCTGACCAGGGAACAAACCCTGGCCCCTGCATTGGGAGCTCAGAGTCTTAGCCACTGGACCACCAGAGAAGTCCTTATGCTATCTAACTTTAATCTTTACAGGAAATTGGTACTATTTCCCCCTCATATTGTGAAGATAAGCCTTAGAGAGATTAAACTTATCAATGTCATATAGCTTGTACGTGGAGGAAGAAAGATTCAAACCTGGTGTGTCCAACTCCAGAATTCCTGCTCTTAACCACCAGAGATACCACCTGTGGGCAGGGAGCACTCTAGGGCTTTCTACGGTGTCTATCCTGAATCTCCTTCTCTTCCTCCCATGTGAGAGGATAATAAATGGAATGTTAAGACATGTACATCCATTATGTGCCTGGCAGTGTGCAAACTCTGGGGATAAGAGTGTGACTGGGCCCCAGTCTCCTGGAGCTTATTGTCTAGTGCAGGAATCGAGAAACCTTTTCGGTAAAATGTTAGATGGTAAATATTTGGGGCTTTGTGGATGATATGGTTTCTGTCACAACTGTTCAACTGTGCCATCAAAGTGCAAAAACAGCCAGAGACAATATGTAAAGAAATGAACATCACTGTGTTGTGTTTTTTGTCATGCTGTGAGACTTGTGGGATCTTAGCTCCCCGACCAGGTATCAAGCATGGGTCCTGGCAGTCTTAGCACTGAGTCCTAATCACTGGACTGCCAGGGAAGTCCCTAAATTCTTTTTTTTTTTAATTTTATGTAATTTTCACATGTCACAGAATATTATTCTCTAATTTTAGAAAAACCATTTAAGAATGTAAATCATGAACTTGTGGGTTATACAAAGACAGGTGGTGAGAGGAATTTGTGCTACAAACCATAGCTTGCTTACTCCTGGACTGATGGGAAGAGTACAAAACACAATGGCTTATTAGAAATCCTTCCTTGGTGGCTCAGAGGGTAAAGTGTCTGCCTGCAATACGGGAGACCCAGGTTCCATCCCTGGGTTGGGAAGATTTCCTGGAGAAGGAAATGGCAACCCACTCCACTATTCCTGCTTGGAGAATCCCAGGGATAGAGGAGCCTGGTAGGCTATAGTTCATGGGGTCGCAAAGAGTCGGACACGACTGAGTGACTTCACTTTATTAGAAATCAGAGCAGTATTTACTTCTCAGTGAAGGGAAGTAAGTGGAAGGGAAGGGAAGTATGTGGAAGGGAAGTGTCTAGAAGGGGCAAAAGGAGCTCCTGCAAGTGCTGGCCAAGTTCTACTTCCTGATCTAAGTCATGGTTACATGGTTACATTTTGTGATGATTCATCAACCAGTACATTTATGGTTTGTGCAGTTTTCTGTTCATCATACTTTGTAAAGAGAAAAAAAGTCTGCCATTCCAGTTCTACAAGGATCAAGCTATTAGCTATTACAGTAACTCAGCAACAATGTTCCCAAGAGGAATTCACCATGCAGAAAAACAGGAAGTGTTCTGTGCTTTGTATGTGGCTGTTTTAGTCCCTAAATCATGTCTGACTCTGTTGGGACCCCATGGACTGTAGCCCTCCAGGCTCCTCTGTCCCTGGGATCGCCCAGGCAAGAACACTGAAATGGGTTGCCTTTTCCTGCTCCAGCGGATCTTCCTAACCCAGGGTTTGAACCCATGTCTCCGGCACTGGCAGGTGGATTCTGTACCACTGATCCACCTGGGAAGCCCTGTGCTTTGGATATACTGGCCCCTAGACAGTTAAGTTATATAACTAACGAAAAATTCCAGTGACCCCAGATTCTTGCATCTTCCCATACATGGAAAAGCACTAAAATCATTAACTCAAGATGTCTGTTCTTTGTGGTTAACAGTAATCTTTTTATGCTTGATTACATGTTATTTCCAGCGGGGAAAATAAAGTTTACAAATATCTTGGCTCCTCCCTTACCTCTTTGAAGCAGTGTCTCCGAGGAATCTGAGAGGCTGTCTTCCAGGGTAACAGTCCTCAGTAAGGTGCCAGAATAAAACTGAACTCACAACGTGTACATTGTGCATTATTCTTTCAGCTGACAACGTCAAATAAAAAGATAACTTGAGAATGATAAAGCAGTTTAATAAGTAATGAGGAGCTGGAGTGTTGAGGGGATAAAAACGGGCGCTAACCTTGCTTGGGAGACGACGGGTCAGGGAAGGTTTCTTCAAGGATGTGCCTGACAGGAGGGCCCTTGGGGTAGGGAGTGGGGGAGGCGGCATCACAAGTATTGGGTCAGATGTCACTAGGGCTGTATTTAAAAATACATCTTGTTCATTATGAATTTTTTGCCTTAATTTTCATCTTTTAAAACATTGCATTACAATATTATTACCTCGATTTCTGAGGGTTTTGGCGCCTTCTTAAATTTTGCACTCGGGGCCAGCGCAACGTTCGTCTCCGTCTATCCCAGCTTGTTGGATGAGGGTCTACATAAGAGGGTCTACATTGAGGAGACCTGGCTCTGTCCTTAGTACGGAGGGCAAGACTCTCCTGCTGGTCCCTCATCTTTGTAAAGGGGAGGACGGTTACCCAACAGGATCACCGAGGGGTCGGACCGTGTACAACGTCGGAGAAAGTGCCGCGGGAAGACCCTTTTCCCAGACTTCCGGACTTCATCTTTATTACCCAGTGGGAGGGGAGGTGAGCTTGAACCCGGCTTGTGATTGGCTGGGACCGAAACGAGCCGGGATAGGCTCTCAAAGGCGGCGCCTTGCGTCATCAGCGAGCGACGAGAGCGCTCTAGAGGAAGCAGGTAAGTAAACTAAGCTCCTTTGTAATTGGCTCGATCTTTCAGGAGGGTTGAAACAGCAGTGGGGATTTGCTCTCCTCCAAGTCCAGGCTCCAGATAATTGGAGAAAAGGTGAAGAGGGGGGAGAAGTTTATTGCGTCATTTACTGCCCGGAAGTCCTGGGGGGCGAGCCTTCAGAGGAAGGGGGTGGGTCGGGGGGGCGGGCCTTTCCCTGTGGGGCGGTGGGGATAGAGCCACCGCGCCGTTTGGTCCTGAAGCATTGGAGGCGGGCTTGGGGGCGGGGTCGAACCTGTGGGCGGGGGGCCAGAGGAAGGGCTGGGGCGGGGCCGTGCCTGTGGGCCGGGCCAGGGAAGGGCCGGGGAGGGGCCGGGCCCGGCGCGGGAGTGCGGGGCAGCAGGCAGAGTTTGGTCCCCGGCCTGGTTCCTCTTCCCAGGCATGGCTCCGCGTTGTTGGCGCTGGTGGCCCTGGTCATCTTGGACTCGGACTCGGCTGCCTCCTTCCAGGAGCATCCAGAGTAGGAGCAGAGCGCCTCTAGGGCTGGGTGGGAGTTCGGGGAGGCCTGAGAACGATCCCGTGAGAAGTGGGAGCCGAGCCGGGGCAGGGCTGGAGAAGGGAGAGGGAGGGGACCAGTGCTGAGACTGGAGGGGTGCACTTATGTAGACGGAGTGGGGGCGGTGTCCAGGGGCAGATGACGGCCTGAGCACCAAGGTGTGAGGCTGCTGGGGTGAGACAGGGGTCAACAAAGGTGCGAAGGGGAGACCATGATGTCCACAGGCGTAAGAAGGAGTGAATGAGGGGGACAAGGAGGTCTGTGGGGCAGGAGGGAAGTCTGAAGCAGGAGTCTATATGGGTGATAGAGGGCTCTGTGGAAGGAGAGGAGTTAGAAGAGGTAAAACGGGGCATTGTGGGGAGATCCACAGGGATGAGATTGGGTGATACTGGGTCTGTTGGAACATGTGGTATTCTAGCTGGGTGGGTCGGGAAAACCCAGTAAGAAAAATTAAGCAGTGCTGAGCAGTCCAGAGCATCACTTCAGGGATGATGGGGAGTGTTGAGTAGGCCCTCTAAAGCGGGCTCTGGATAGACACACAACCTTTGGGGATTCAGATGGAATAAGGGACCCTGGCAAATGTCAAAGCTTTGAGGAAAAAGAGAAGGAGGATGCATATGAGGGTGAAGCCTGGAAAACTCCGTCTTCTCTTCGACATTTAAGTTGGGATTTGGCACAGGTGAGGGAGTCTTGTTCTGACCTTCCGCCCCCATTCCCCCCACCCTAGACTTCGGCCAGCACTTCTCCACACAGGAGCAGAACCCCCAGATCTGTGTGGTCGGCAGTGGCCCAGCTGGCTTTTACACGGCCCAGCACCTACTAAAGGTAAGCCACTTCCCCCTGGTTCCTTTTCCCAAGATTCACCTGCTGCTCCAGTCCTAAGTGCAAGCCCCACTCCTTTGGGTTTTAAAAGCACTCCTGGATTCCTGATGGGGAAGAGGCTCCCAGCCCATCTGGACAGGACACTTCATACATGCTTTGTCACCTGGGGCTCCCCACTCTAGGTCCTCAGCTCGGAGAGAAGTGTGTTTGCCTCCTGGGTGGTGGTTCATGGCAGACAGTTGGCTATGCTTTCCTGGCCAAGTACTCCAGGGAGCTTACTCCAGACCTGCAGGATAACTTTGTCCTGCCCCTCATCTCCCCTTCTTTCTCCTCTCTCTCCTCTCTGTTCCCAATATCCTGCATCTTGAGGCCACCCCCTCTTCTCAGGCCCTTTGTAACTTTAGGCGCCTCATTGCACTCTCGCCAATAGTTCCAGCCCTCCCCATGCCATGCTGTTTTTTTAGCCTGCTCTCCACTCTCTGTCCTACCCCTTCCCCCACCCCATGGCCAGAGTCTCAAGGTTTATAGTACTAGCCTTGGCGGGCAGGGCCCCAAGGTTGCTGGTTACCCTTGAAACATCAGCAGGCCTTGGTGGGGAGGGAGTTGGGGATGGGAGAGGGGTGTGTGTGATTTCAGCTGACTGAGACATAGGACAATGACCTTGCTGTGGAGAGAGAATATATTAATTATACACTCTACTTAAAAAGTAGGGTGATCAACCTTCCCAGTTTGTCTAGGGTGTGAGGTTTTCAATGCTGGGAGGGTCTTGGGGAGGCCAGGATGAGTTGGTCCCCCTGCTAGAAAGTGACCTAAGCTCACCTTCCAAGCAGCACAGGTAAAAGAGCTAATTACAGTGAAGTGACCAGTAAGAGCCTGGTTAGGTGGGGGTCAGTAGGAAAGTGCTTCCTGGAGAAGGTGTGTTTGAGTTGCACTGAAGGAGGCTCCCAGGCTCTGGAGAGGGTCTCCCACATGTGGGGCTTCATTACAGGTCAGTTTCCATGTGTTACGACAGACCTGGGCACTGGGAGGGAGACCAGGGATCTTCCACAGCTTGTGTAAGGGGAGCTGTGTGAGTAGAGCCTGAAATCTGGGGAGAGGGGGCCTTCCAGGCAGGATCCTCAGTGCCCCTAGTGTGAAAAAAGGCTCTGCCCTGTGCCTACTTTCCCCATGGGAGGTATGGGGGGTGGGCACCGGGGCCAGTTACAAGCTGGTCCCTGCCCACTGGGAGCTTCAGACTACCAGCTATGGTCCTGCGACAGGAACATGAGGCACGTTTGGGACAGTGACACTTAGCTGAGTCAGGCACTGTCTACACAGCATGTCCTCACAGCCTCAAGACAACTTGGGAAGCGAGTGGCATGACTCTTGCTTCAGAGGCGAGAATGCTGAGGCCGAGTGAGGCTGCCCAAGGCCCCACCACTGAGCAGGGAAGGCCTGGGTTCTGAGCATGGACTGTCCGATGGCAGAGCCAGCCCTGAAGGTCCATGCTGGGCCATTCAGTTACCCATCACTGGACGCTGACACGATTCAGGCACGGCTTGGCCCTGAGAACATGGGCATGAGCAGGCAGACACGGTCGCCACGCTCAAGGACCTGGCAGCCTACGTGGGGGGTTGTGGAGTAGAGGAGAAGCGGGCTTACGTGATAGTCCAGGACTCCAGTGGGCGAGGGGGCACTGTGTGCAGGAGGGACACCTAACCCAGCCAGACGGGGTGATGTCCTTGATCGATGTCTAAAGGACAGAAGGAGGGGTGGGGGAGGGGGCCAGAGAGCCCAGGGCACAGAGAACTACCTGACGGACACCCAGGGGAAGGGAATGCGGGTTTGGGGCTGGGCGAGTTCAGGAGGTGGGAGGACGAGAGCAGAGGCTGGAGGAGGTGCGTGGGCCCGGGTGCTGGGGGCCTGGAAGCCCCTGAGCAGGCTGGACTCCGGCAGTTTCTCTCAGTGCTGTCTATCCCCCTCCCTCCATCAGAGTCCCCTGGGGGACTGGTGAAAAGGCACATTTCTGGGCCTCCTTTCCACCTAATCAAGCCATGACTGGGGCCCAGGAATCAACATTTGAAAACAGCATGCCTCCCTTTGTCCTGGGGGCGCAGTTGCCACAGGTGGTTGGCTTCACCAAAGGGTTTTAGGCAGGGTGAGGGGGTGTTGAATGCACCCTGATTTCAATCTGGAGCTCTCTGCCTGCAGGGTGGGAGGCAGGCTGGTGGCCAGGAGAGCAGCAGGAGCCGCTGGGATGGCAGTGGGGAGGATGGAGGTCTGATTGGACACGGACGAGGGGAGTCAGAGAGGAACCCCAGCTTCTGCCTCAGGGTGGAAGGAAGCCCAGGAGCAGAAGGGGAGAGCTTTGGGGGAAGGGGACTGGCTTCCATCCGGATCAGTGTGAGGTGTCTCGGGTGAGCTGTCCAGGGGTCTCAGGCTTGGTAGGAGGGCTGGGCAGAGGAGAGTAGAATGTCATCAGTAAATCCACAGGAATTTGAGGTCATAGGAGGGAATGATGACACCTCCCCAGGGAGGGTCCTGGGCAAGGGGAGGGGACCTCAGATTGGAAGAACCTCCGAGAATGTTCTTGTTAGAGAAGGAATAGAGCAAAGAGGACCTGGGAAAGAACAGCTAGAGGGATTGGAGGGATAGGGGAGAGCTAGGAGGCACCAGTGGTAAAGAATCCGCCTGCCAATGCAGGAGACACGAGATGAGGGTTCGATCCCCGGGTCGGGAAGATCCCCTGGAGGAGGAAATGGCAATCCACTCCAGTGTTCTTGCCTGGAGAATCCCATGGACAGAGGAGCCTGGCGGACTACAGGTGGGATCCCAAAGAGTCGACTGAAGTGACTTAGCGCTCATGTGAGAGCTAGGAAGGAGGGGCTTCCTGGAAGAGGAGTCCGGTCCTGAGAGAACCAGTGAACAGGTCCAGCGGGTTTAGTCTTGTGGAGGTGGCCTTGGAGAGGGCCCTGTGACCTGGAGGGAAGGCTCCAAGCTGGAAAGAAGGAAAGATAAGATGGAAAGGCAGATAGTGTATGATATTGACCTCCAGGCTAAGCAGTTTGAACTTTGTCCTGTGGCCGAGCAGCCAGGGAAGATTCATGAGCCAGGAGGTGAGACACAGCCACCACAACTGCAGTGATAGTAATGACAGCTTTTGATTGAACACTCGCAGCGGGTCTCGCCCGGGGCCGAGGGTGCAGGCCTTGCTCATTGCGTCTGGAGCATCACACCAGAAGGAATGTTCCTTGGTCCAGAGAAGTTAAGAATCATTCCAGCGGCACAGAGTCAGATAGTGGTGGTGCTGGGTCAGCTCCCATGGCTGTTGACTCCAAAACTTCAGCTCTTCAAGGGCACAGTGAGGTCAGCGGCGAGGAGGGAGGTGGTTCTGGTGCCACCTGTGGATGGCACTGATGGGGAGAGTCAGCAGGCACGTTGGGCAGTGGCGGGGCCTGGACTTGGACACAGGCAGTGAGCTTCCCAGGTGGTGCTAGTGGTCAAGAACCCTCCTGCCACGGCAGGAGACATAAGAGAACACTGGTTCGATTCCTGGGTTGGGAAGATCCCCTGGAGGAGGAAATGGCAACCCACTCCAGTATTCTTGCCTGGAAAATTCCCATGGACAGAAGAGCCTGGTGGGCTACAGTTCATGGGGTTGCAAAGAGTTGGACACGACTGAGCAACTCAGCACACACACAGGTGTAAGTTTCCAAGGGTGGGTCTCAGGTCATCCACAGGCTGGGCATTTCTAGAAGTGTCAAAGGGTTCTAGGACGGGGCTGTGTGTCACACCTGAGCCAAGTAGACGGAGAAGCTCTCCTGATACAGCCCCGGTGGAGGGAAAGCTGCCACCTTCCTCGGCTGCCTAGTGGTCTCGCCGTCTCAGTGGGCTGGTGGCCCTTGAAGTCAGGCCCTGGCTGCCCTGGCTCTGGACTGCCCATCCCTCTAGTCTGGCTCTCAAGGCAGGTGAGGACAGGTGGGCCTTTCTCTCTCCTGTGTCCTCAGCCCACTGAGCGGGGCTGTCCTGCTTTGCCCTGGGAAGGGCAGACTTAGCCTCTGCTTCAACCCCACCAGGGCTTCCCAGGAGGCCTACCCATGCAGGAAATGCAGGCGATGTGGGTTCCATCCTTGGGTCGGGAAGATCCCCTGGAGGAGGAAACGGCAACCCCCTCCAGTATTCTTGCCTGAAGAATCCCATGGACAGAGGAGCCTGGCGGGCCACGGTCCACAGGGTCGCAGAGTCAGCCACGACTAAAGCGACTTAGCACGCAGGACACTTGGCCCCACCGGCCGCTGCCCTCTCCCCCAGCACCACTCCCGGGCCCACGTGGATGTCTACGAGAAACAGCTGGTGCCCTTCGGCCTGGTGCGCTTTGGCGTGGCGCCCGACCACCCCGAGGTCAAGGTGGGTGTCTCTGGGCTCAGAGCGAGGGTTGAGAGACTTTGGTCAAGATGCGGGGAGGAGGGAGGCTCCCGGACCTCATGGGATGACCCCAGGCTCTCTGGAGGGGGTGACACTGTGGGGTGAGGGTGGCATTGCCGTGGGCCCTGGCACTGCCCCACCCTCTAACCCCTCCCCCGCCGGGCCTGGCAGAATGTCATCAACACCTTTACCCAGACGGCCCGCTCTGACCGCTGTGCCTTCTACGGCAACGTGGAGGTGGGCAGGGATGTGACCGTGCGGGAACTGCGGGATGCCTACCACGCCGTGGTGCTGGTGAGTGCAGGCGGGTGGCGGGGGTGGTGGCTGGGGGGACGCTTTGGAGAAGGAGCTGGAAGGAGGCCAGTGAGAGCCTGGGTGCTGGGCTGCCCAGTCCCTTAGCTGCCACTGAGGCCTCTGGGTCTGTCCTCAGAGCTATGGGGCAGAGGACCATCAGGCCCTGGAAATCCCCGGTGAGGAGCTGCCCGGCGTGTTCTCGGCCCGGGCCTTCGTGGGCTGGTACAATGGGCTTCCTGAGAACCGGGAGGTGAGTTTTGGGAGCCCTCCCCCGGCCTCTTCCTGCCCACTCCTCAGCCAGCTCTTGGCTCCCATAGCTGGGGGAAGGGGCAGCCACAGGCCTGGGAGGTGGCCAGTGAGATGAGACGTGAGGCATCAGGCTGGCCAAGGAGGGAGGCTTCTGGGAAGAGGGGGTGATGGGTGGTGGGGGCGGGACCTGGGTTGGAGCTCTGAGCACGGAGGAGCCTGAGGCTATGGCTGGGGATGGGGCATGAGGCTGAGGTCAGCCTGACTGAGGCCCAGGCTAGGTGAGCCTCATCCTGATCTCTGCCCCCCAGCTGGCCCCAGACCTGAGCTGTGACACCGCCGTGATTCTGGGGCAGGGGAACGTGGCTCTGGACGTGGCCCGGATCCTGCTGACCCCACCCGACCACCTGGAGGTGAGTGGGTAGGTCAGGGGCTACAGGGGTGGGAGTGGGGGGTTACACCAAGGAGAGGAGGCCCCTGCCTTCAGGGTTTGGGCCTCATCCCTCCAGACTGAACTCAGCGCCTGCTTCCCCACATGCCGGGCAGAGGCCTTTTAAACGGCAGCTTTATCTCATGCTATTTCCTCATCACTTTCTGTAGCTACGTGGGCTTTTTAAAAGGAAAAGTTTTCAGTGTACACACACCACTGCCCCTGCTCAGAACCCTCTCAACACACCTCCTATGTGTGCACGTGCGTGCTACATTGCTAAATTATGTCCGACCCTTTGTGACCCAACGACTGTAGCCCACTAGGCAGCTCTGTCCATGGGATTCTCCAGGCAAGAATAACTGGAGTGGGTTGCCATGCCCTCCTCCAGGGGACGTGAAAGTTGCTCAGTCATGTCTGACTCATTGCGGTTGTATAGTCCATGGAATTCTCCTAAGCCAGAACACGGGAGTGGGTAGCCTTTCCCTTCTCCAGGGGATCTTCCAGACCCAGGGATCAAACCCAGGCCTCACACATTGCAGGTGGATTCATCTGTAATTAATTTTTAAAAATAATTTCAGTTAGTTTATTTTTGTCTGTGCTGGGTCTTCGTTGCTGTGCAGGCGTTTCTCCAGCTGCACTGAGCAGGGGCTGCGCTCTGATCATGGTGTGAGGGTCTCATCGCGGCGGCTTCTCTTGTCTCAGAGCACAGGCTGTAGGGCGCGTGGGCTTCAGAGGTCGCAGCTCCCGGGCTCTAGAGCGCAGGCTCAGTAGTTGTGGGACACGGGCTTAGTTGCTCCAGAGCACATGGGATCTTCCCGGATCAGGAATTGAACCCATGTCTCCTGCATCAGCAGGCAGATTCTTTATTGCCGAACCACCAGGGAAACTCACCTGTATTCATCTTTTAGTTCCTGGTTCAGTTGTTCCTTCCTCCAGGAAACCTTCCGGGACCATCCTGAGTAGGTCTACATCCCCTCCTTCGGTGGACTCGGCTACTTTTTGTTTCAAAGTATGTCACCACTGCAGCGTTACACTTACTGATGAATATTTGACAAGCCTCTCCCTCCCCAGGTCAGAAGCTCTGTGCGGCCAGCACCACGTCTCTTGTTCACCATTGACACTGCCTGCTATGCCCCTTGCACACTTGGTGAACACTTGTTGAATGAAGATAGCCAGCCTGGTTTGCTACTCAGTTCAGTTCAGTTGCTCAGTCGTGTCCGACTCTTGGCGACCTCATGGACAGCAGCATGCCAGGCTTCCCTGTCCATCACCAGCTCCCAGAGCTTGCTCAAACTCTTGTCCATCTAGTTGATGATGCCATCCAACCATCTCATCCTCTGTCATCTCCTTCTCCTCCTGCCTTCAATCTTTCCCAGCATCAGGGTCTTTTCCAAGGAGTTAGTTCTTCGCATCAGGTGGCCAAAGTATTGGAGTTTCAGCTTCAGCATCAGTCCTTCCAGTGAATATTCAGGACTGATTTCCTTTAGGATGGACTGGTTTGATCTCCTTGTAGTCCAAGGGACTCTCAAGAGTCTTCTCCAACACCACAGTTCAAAAGCATCAATTCTTCCACGCTCAGCTTTGTTTATAATCCAACTCTCACATCCATATATGACTACTGGAAAAACCATAGCTTTGACTAGACTGACCTTTGTTGGCAAAGTAATGTCTCTGCTTTTTAATATGCTGTCTAGGTTTATCATAGCTTTTCTTCCAAGGAGCAAGCATCTTTTAATTTCATGACTGCAGTCACTATCTGCAGTGATTTTGGAGCCCAAGAAGATAAAGCCGGTCACTGTTTCCATTGTTTCCCCATCTGTTTGCCATGAAGGGATGGGACGGGTTTGCTGCCAGTTGGAACCATTTGCAGAATTGGCGGCAGTGCTCTGTCTGGCCACCAGAGGGGACAGTGTTGCCATTTCAGGCTGCCAGCCTTCTCACCGCCCAGGCTCTGGACACCAACAAATGGAGAGTCCACTTCCGCTGTCAGTTTCCAGTGACTTTAAGGTCCTCCTTTTGTGCCAGAAAACGGACATCACTGAGGCTGCCCTGGGAGCCCTGAGACAGAGCCGGGTGAAGACGGTGTGGATTGTGGGCCGACGTGGACCCCTACAAGTGGCCTTCACCATAAAGGTGCTGGGGTCTGAGGGCCAGGGGCCAGGGTCCCTTGGGAGGTGTGGCAGGGCAGAGCTGCCCGGGGTGGACGAGGGGGAGCCAGGCACGGCCCCCTGGGGCCCAGAGCCTTCCGTGGTGGTGGGTGGCGGTGGTGTTTCCCCTGGGCTGGGTTCTGGGGTGGGCTCAGGAGTGGACAGCGCTCTGGACCTGACCCTCTCGCCCGCTCCCCACCCCCACCCCCAAGGAGCTTCGGGAGATGATTCAGTTACCAGGAACTCGGCCCATGTTGGATCCTGTGGATTTCTTGGGTCTCCAGGACAGAATCGGGGGTGAGGGGCCCTGGCCTGGCTCTCCAGCTCACTAGGAGGGGATGGTCTAGGTCAGAGAGGGCTGGGGGCAGGGTATGTGGGGAGAGGGCTGGAACCCAGACACTGCCCTGAGATGTCCTGCATTGCTGACAGAGGCCGCTCGCCCCAGGAAGCGGCTGATGGAACTGCTGCTTCGAACAGCCACGGAGAAGCCAGGAGTGGAAGAGGCTGCCCGCCGGGCATCAGCCTCCCGCGCCTGGGGCCTCCGCTTCTTCCGAAGCCCTCAGCAGGTCCTGCCCTCGCCAGATGGGCGGCGGGTGGCAGGCATCCGCCTGGCAGTCACCAGACTGGAGGTGAGTCTCCTGTTCCCCAGAGACACCCCCGTTCTCAAGTCTCCCTACCCCCCAGCCCGGTGTTTCCCACACTTTCTCCACAGGGCATTGGAGAGGCCACCCGGGCAGTGCCCACTGGGGACGTGGAGGACCTCCCCTGTGGGCTGGTGCTGAGCAGCGTTGGGTATAAGAGCCGCCCCATCGACCCCAGTGTGCCCTTTGACCCCAAGCTTGGGGTCATTCCCAATGTGGAGGGCCGGGTTGTGGATGTGCCAGGTGAGAGGGCGTGGCGGGGGCACAGGGAGGCTGGTGTCTCTCAGGGCTGTTTTGCATTCATTCCTTCATCAGGTGATATGCATTGAGAAACTGTTCCGAGTCAGGCCCGTGACTCAGCCCCACCCACCTCCTGGCCCTACGAGAAGTCCCCAGTGTAGCTGAGGTGCCCACTCGTATGTCTGGTTATTAAATCGGGCTCTGGGCTCGGCCAGGGCTGAGACTACAGATTGAGCAGCAGCTTAATCCTTGTCCTCGGCAAGTTACCAGCCTGGTTAAGTGTGTGTGCTATGCTCAGTTGCTCAGTCCTGTCCCACCCTTGTGACCCCATGGACTGTAGCCCACCAGGCTCCTCTGTCCACGGGGATTCTCTGGGCAAGAATGCTGGAGTGGGTTACCATGCCCTCCTCCAGGGGATCGTCTTAACCCAGGGATCAAACCCAGGTCTCCCGCATTGCAGGCGGATTCTTTAATGTCTGAGCCACCAGGGAAGCCCCAAAAACCAGATACCTATCTAGTTATTAATTCATTCAGTCAGTGTTTACTGAGAGCCTGCTGAAGCAAGGTGACAGGACCCAGCTCCTACAGGGAGCGCCAAGATGCAGGGACCCTAAGGTGTAAGGTGGGGGGCGGTGCATGGTGAGAACACCTGGGTGTGTTTGGGGAGGAACTGAGGGCAGTGGCAGCAGACGAGTGGGCCCCACTGACGGGCGCTGGGGGCCATCCTCCTGGCATGTGTGTCCTGGGGCTCAGGCTTGTCAGGGTGCCCAGCCCACTCCCCATTCCTTCGCCCTCTGTCAACCCCACACCCCCAGGCCTCTATTGCAGCGGCTGGGTGAAGCGGGGACCCACGGGTGTCATCACCACCACCATGACTGATAGCTTCCTCACCAGCCAGATGCTGCTGCAGGACCTGAAGGCCGGGCACCTGCCGTCTGGCCCCAGGCCGGGCTCTGCAGCCATCAAGGCCCTGCTGGACAGCCGAGGTCTGGGCCCCGTGTGAGCTCCCAGGAGTTGGGGGGGGGCGCGGTGGGGGCGTCTGGGGGAGGTCCTTGGGCCGGAAGGGGGCTGCTCCCCACTGGGGCAAGGGAGCAAGTAGAGGTCCTGAGCCATCTTCCCTCTGCTGCAGGGGTCTGGCCCGTGTCTTTCTCGGACTGGGAGAAACTGGATGCTGAGGAGGTGTCCCGGGGCCAGGCCTCAGGGAAGCCCAGAGAGAAGCTGCTGGATCCTCAGGAGATGCTGCGGCTGCTGGGGCACTGAGCCCAGATCCCAGCCTGGCATGGTGCAGAGAGAAGAGGAGGGTGACCCCAGATCCTAGCCCCGCTCGGAGAAGAGAGGAGGCGCGCTGGGCAGCAGAGAGGCGTCGGGGTCAGCCTGAGCGGGACTCTGCACCCCGGCTGCGTTGTCTGCCCGTCCTGGCATACGGCCCTGGCTGCTGCTTCTCCAGGGGCGTGGGAGCACTTTCTTGAGCCAGAAGGTCGCTCCTGCCAGTGTGGGTACTTTTCAGCAAGGAGATAACCTTAGTTAGGGATGGAGGCAGGTACAAGCTGACCTCCCTCCCTCCTGTCTCTCCTGCTGGACTGTGAAGGGTCCCCAGGTCAGGAATATGCTGGAAATAAAGCACCTGCCACCTAGGGTCACTGGTTCGTGTGCGCGACATCTTTCGAGGCCCAGGGTCACCTTCCGGCCGCGGCTCCCCTCCAGTCGCCAGGTGGCGCTGCAGAGCCAGCTCCCTGCCCTCAGGGGGCCGGTGGGGGGTTTTGGCAGCCCCGCCTGGCGCCCACCAGTCTTCCCAGCGTGGCCCTTTTGCTGTGGCCGGCCTGCCTTCTGCCCGCCCTGCAGGCACTCTGTGACCCCAGCCTGCCTGCTCCGCTCGCCTTCCTGTCAGGTCCCCGTCCCTGGTTTGTCTCCAGCACAACCAAGTGCAAGACAAAAAGTGGGAGCCAGAGCGCCGGGGCGGGGGGGGGGGGGGGGGGGGGGGGGGGGGCCCCCTGGG